>NC_057797.1:331180187-331205435 GCF_018294505.1 Triticum aestivum
TGTTCTTGGCTCGCGTCTCTAGCACAGTCTAGCCTAGGACCAGCACAGTACCGTCGTTGAGCGTTTATTCAACTTTGCATCTCTGAATTGATTATTGCTGACCCTTTTTGCTACCATATTATAAGCCTTCCCAGCTCCACATACATCTACGTCGTGCGTTTGACTCTCCCTGGTAATCGCTCTATCCAAGCTTTGAGAGCTTTGACTACAACGGTTGCCGATCACCGCCTGTTGCTGGGTAAGAACTGGTAACAATTTGAGTTTTGCTTGACGGATTTGTGACACCCACCACCACCACTTGTTCGTAGTCTGTAGGATCATATTCTTGTGTGTTTCTATTGCTGCTAACCATGCCAGGATCACAAGCCGACGAGATTGACTGGGAGAATTTATCGAACAAGGAGCTTCATGATAAGTTTCAGCAAATGATGACTGAACAGGTGCAAGATGTGCTGAACAATTTTGAAGAGGCCATGGAGAAGATCACTGGCCTTGAGAAGATGTTCGAAACAAAGCTCGATAACAAGTTTAATGAATTGCTCGCGCGTCTTCCACCACCACCACCCGCTGCACCTAACGCACCTCTCCAACAACAACAACGACGACTACCTCCACGTCGCGAAACAGACCTCTGCCGAGCATGCCGTGTTCCTCTTGCGTTTGGCCAAACTGTTGGTGCTGCTGTTGATACTTCTGTGGCTCCTGCTGCTGATGCGGAGGAGGATGATTATGTGGGAGATTATGAGGATGAGGTTGATCAAAATCAGCACTACGTGCAGCCACCTGTACCACCACCAGCAGGTCGACCTCAGGTATATATTCGTAATGGTAGGCCTGCACCACCACCTCAGGTACGAGATGATGTCCATATTCCTAAACTGAAATTGAATATTCCACCATTTGAGGGTAGATATGTTCCTGATATATATCTTACTTGGGAGTTAGAAACTGAACAACGATTTACATGTTTACAATATCCTGAGGAGAGACGAGTTGCTGCTGCTGTTTGTGCTTTCACTAGTTTTGCATGTGTATGGTGGTCTGAACATTGTAGATTATATCCTATTCCAACTACTTGGGCTTCTTTGAAAACTGCTATGCGTACGCGTTGGGTTCCACCATATTATCAACGTGAATTGCTTCAAAAATTGCAGCGTTTAAGACAAGGGAAAAATTCTGTAGAAGAATATTATCAGGAATTACAAACTGGCATGATTAGATGTGGTATTGTTGAGGAGAATGAAGCTATGCTTGCACTTTTTTTGGTGGATTAAATAGAGAGATTCAGACCACTCTAGACTATAAGGAGTATACTAATATCACTCATTTATTCCATCTTGCTTGTAAAGCTGAACGTGAAGTGCAGGATCGACAAGCATTGGGGCGAACTAACTTTTCTGCAGGCCGACCTTCATCATGGACACCACGTGCATCTTCTACTTCAACTGCAGCAGCACCTCCATCCGGTGCCACCTCCAGCCGTGATACAAGAAAACAGGCACAACCACCATTATCTGGCAAGAGCGCACCTGCGGGGCCTGCACAACGTTCTTCTTCTTCCATGGCATCAACAGAGCACACAAGTGATATTATTTGTCGTCGTTGTAAGGGAGGAGGTCATTATGTGGGAGAATGCAAATCTCCGCGTGTGATGATTGCTACCGCGGATGGTGGATATGAGTCTGCTACTGACTATGATGAGGAGACTTTGGCTCTTATTACACGTGAAGAACATGGTGGAGATGATTCTGATCATGAGACGCAATACATGGCTCCTGAAGACACTGACAGGTATGAATGTTTAGTTGCTTAACGTGTTTTGAGTGTGCAGATCACACAAGCTGAGCAAAATCAGAGGCACAATTTGTTCCATACCAAGGGAGTTGTGAAGGAACGTTCTGTGCGCGTCATCATAGACGGAGGGAGCTGCAACAACTTGGCTAGCATGGAGATGGTGGAGAAGCTTTCTCTCACCACAAGACCACATCCACATCCTTACTACATCCAATGGTTCAACAACAGCGGCAAGGTTAAGGTAACACATACTGTTCGTGTGCATTTTAGTATCTCTACATATGCTGATTATGTTGATTGTGATGTGGTACCTATGCAAGCATGTTCCTTATTACTTGGTAGACCATGGCAATTTGATAAAAATTCTGTACACCATGGTATAAACAATCACTATACTCTTGTTCATAAGGATAAAAATATTACTTTGCTTCCTATGACTCCTGATTCCATTTTGAAAGATGATATTAATAGAGCTAATAAAGCAAAACAGGAGACGAATAAGAGTGAAAATCAGATTGTGGCAAAAGAATTTGAGCAACAAATGAAGCCTAATAATAAACCATCTAGTGTTGCTTCTGAAATTAAATTGAAAAGTGCATGTTTATTTGCCACCAAATCTGATATTGATGAGCTAGATTTCAGCAAATCTGTTTGCTATGCTTTTGTGTGCAAAGAGGCATTATTTTCATTCGAGGACGTGCCTTCCTCTTTGCCTCCTGCTGTCACTAACATTTTGCAGGAGTTCGCTGACGTCTTTCCACAAGACGTGCCACCGGGATTACCGCCTATTCGAGGGATTGAGCATCAGATTGACTTAATTCCCGGTGCTTCACTGCCAAACCGTGCACCATACCGTACCAACCCAGAGGAGACGAAGGAGATTATGCGTCAAGTACAAGAGCTTCTCGACAAAGGTTATATACGCGAATCCCTTAGTCCTTGTGCTGTTCCTATTATTCTAGTGCCGAAAAAGGATGGTACATCACGTATGTGTGTTGATTGTAGAGGCATTAATAATATTACTATTCGTTATCGTCATCCTATTCCTAGGCTAGATGATATGCTTGATGAATTGAGTGGCTCTACAATATTCTCCAAAGTTGATTTGCGTAGTGGATACCATCAAATTCGTATGAAATTTGGAGATGAATGGAAAACAGCATTCAAAACTAAGTTTGGATTATATGAGTGGTTAGTCATGCCTTTTGGGTTAACTAATGCACCTAGTACTTTCATGAGATTAATGAACGAAGTTTTACGTGCTTTCATTGGACGATTTGTGGTAGTTTACTTTGATGACATATTGATTTATAGCAGATCTTTGGAAGAACATTTGGAACATTTACGTGCTGTTTTTATTGCTCTACGTGATGCATGTTTGTTTGGTAACCTTGGGAAGTGCACCTTTTGCACCGACCGAGTATCTTTTCTTGGCTATGTTGTTACTCCACAGGGAATTGAAGTTGATAAAGCCAAGATTGAAGCTATTGAGAGTTGGCCGCAACCCAAAACGGTCACACAAGTGAGGAGTTTTCTTGGCCTCGCTGGATTCTATAGGCGTTTTGTGAGAGATTTCAGCACCATTGCTGCACCTGATGAGGACATGACTACCTTGGATATGACCAAAAATATTGCATATATGCATATTTGTCAGGTGATTTCTAGTGCAAACTATTCAATAATCTATTTATGTTATCCAGAACAAAAATACTTCACACACTTTTGTGTTTTGTCTAATTGCAGGTGTATGGGACATTTGTACAATCCACATATGAAGATAAGGAAGAAAGAGATGTTTATTTGCTGTCCAAAAAGTTCTCTCACGTCACTTTTGGCCCAAGAGAAGATAGAGTCCAAGTCTCTCACGTTCTGGATTCAGATTCGGACTGCACAGACATACCTGACTCAAAACGCACACAAGTTTTTCATACGGACTCCGAATTGGGTGATTCTTTTTTTGTTGGAAACTAGATTTCGTGCACTTTCCAACCCAATTGGAAGCACCTTCAAATTCGTCCGGAGCGTTGAGTTGTGGACGAAACAATCTGATGCTGCAGCAGAATCCGAGTCAAACTACAAGTCCAAAGGTGTTACATCACCTCCACTTGGGCCCATTGGCCTTGTACGACCTAGATTTAGTTTTAGGCTGCCTTGGGACGTCCTCCCACCTCCTTGGCCGCCACCCCTTGCTCCTATATAAGTAGATCCATCTAGTAGCTTTTCCTTGGGATTTGTTTAGTTAAAAGTTAGCCATTGCAACTTCGTGTGCTTCGTTTGTGTCCAACGACCAGACCAAGACCGCTTCTGGATCACCACCTTTGCAAATACCACAACCATCACGAGAGGTGCACAAACATCCAAATGCACATGATCAGGTTAATGTATCTATACCACCATTTAATGGCCGTTTTAAACCTGCTTTATATATTGAATGGGAGTTCGACATAAAAAATATATTTGCTTCCCATAATTTCGATGAACATAAAAAGGTTAAGGTTGCGGTTGGTTCTTTCACTGGTTATGCTTTGGTTTGGTGGAGTGAATATTGTCGGTTACACCCTGATTATATACCTACTACTTGGGATGATTTGAAACTTGCCATGCGACATACTTTCGTCCCTGCTTATTATACTCGTGACATGATTAAGAAGTTGCAACACTTAAAACAAGGTAGTGAAACTGTAACAAAATATTATGATGATTTACAAACTACCTTGTTGCATTCCTCTTTAGAAGAAAGTGAAGATGATTTTATGGATAGATTTTGGGGAGGATTAAACCGTGATATTCAATAGATACTAATTCATGAAGAGTGTTATCCTATGGACCATTTGTTTCATCTTGCTTGCAAAGCTGAACAGGAAATAAAACGACGTGTTGGCCACGAGGAGAACAAGCGCACGGTGCACATTCCAAGAGTTGATATGATTGTTCCTTCAACTACTAGGCATACTATGACAACCACATCCGTTGTTGTCAGGACTACATCACCTCCACCATGTGACACATCGCCCCCGAGAGTGGCTACATCCTCTGAGTTGATCATAAGAGGTAATGACAAAGGTACTGATCTTCCATCTCTACATGAGAATGATGAATGCCTTGTCAATTTGAATGCACCATCTGATGAGCTACCCACTACTTTGATCACACCACCTATTTTAGAGGACTACGTTGATAATTTGACTTTGCCATGTGATCAAACAACTGAAATACCAACAATTTTGAGTGCACCCATTGAATTAACTATTGATGCAAAAGAACCAATGTTTAATCATTTTGATATGACCTCTAATCTTGGTGATGATTCTGTGTTGAATGACTTATTGCATGTTTGCTTATTTAAGCATGTTGTAGCATGTAAATTTGATGCAAGTAAGGTTTATTCACCAAAATTGGGATGGTTTAATGATGAACATTGTCAATCTTTTGAAATGAATAAGAGCTTCACTTATATGTGCAAACTGAGTTGCAATATTTTCATGCCTTCTACTACTTGTGATAATTTTTTGGCTTTAGATTTTATGAACTATGCAAGTTACTCATCTATTCATGTGTCATATATGCAAAAATCAAGGGAAGTAAAAATGGATGACATATACATATACAACATGTACACCTTGTCTCTTTTGTTAGCCACATTTCAGATTAAGCAACGCCGAGGACGGCTTTATTTTCAAGAAGGGGAGGATGATGAGGACATGACTACCTTGGATATGACCAAAAATATTGCATATATGCATATTTGTCAGGTGATTTCTAGTGCAAACTATTCAATAATCTATTTATGTTATCCAGAACAAAAATACTTCACACACTTTTGTGTTTTGTCTAATTGCAGGTGTATGGGACATTTGTACAATCCACATATGAAGATAAGGAAGAAAGAGATGTTTATTTGCTGTCCAAAAAGTTCTCTCACGTCACTTTTGGCCCAAGAGAAGATAGAGTCCAAGTGATAGAGGCAAAGGTGTCCCGTCTTTCGATGAGATGGTGGATTTCGCTTTGGTGGAAGTCGACTTTGACGATCCGACTACGAACGTGCGAGGACGTCGCGCCTTAGCAATCGCTAAACCAACTCCGAGAGGTTATTGACCACGCCGGAGCACGATCAACCTGACCACGAGGGTCTGTTTCCTGCGAGCAAACGAAGAACAAGCAAGAAACTGAGATTGCAATCTGGATATTGCGAATATAAGATGAAAGCTTTATTGATCAAGGTGGGGTTCTGTGACGCCTTTGTCTGGTCGTTGAACACAAACGAAGTACGCGAAGTTGCAGCTATGGCGAACTTTTAATCTAAACCAAACCCAAAGTCTAAACGATGCCCTAAGGGCTGTATATATGGAGGAAGAGGGGGGAATTTCGTGGCCCTTGGTGGAGGGGTCCGAAATCAACCCTATCTCTTGTTTCCCCACACATACGGACTCTAAAAATAGCCTATACTTATGTATTTCGAAATTACATGGGCCTGGCCCAATAATAAGGTGACGCAGCACCTAAAATAGCCTCGGGACGAAATTTATGAAGTGGCATCTTGTATATTTCGTCCAAGGCTTCATGCACCCATTATGGTGGCTTCAAAGTCCTGAAATCATCACTTGTAACTTCGTTCTTGTTCCCCTTGCGCATGCCATCATCTCCATGCTTGTTCTTGCTCCAATGTTCATCCTTCTCCAAGCTAGGCCCTTCATTTGTAAGCAAAACAAATGTATCCAATTTAGGCAGCATCATATTCTCATGAACATTAGAATCATTACCAAGAAACGAAAGTACCTGGTAATTTAGTTGGCGTGCACGAGCTTTAGTAATTGGTCCAGTATGTATAGCAGCAGGGGCTGTGGGTGTAACAATTGTATTGATGTCCTCATCACAAATACTATTGTTTCAGATCGTGATACTAAATTTCTTAGCCACTTTTGGAGATGTTTATGGGCTAAGTTGGGGACTAAACAACTTTTTAGTACTACTTGTCACCCCCAAACTGATGGACAAACTGAAGTAGTCAATAGAACGTTGTCTACTATGCTTAGGGCTGTTTTGAAGAATAATAAGAAAATGTGGGAGGAATGCTTGCCTCATATTGAATTTGCTTATAATCGTTCATTGCATTCTACTACTAAGATGTGCCCTTTTGAAGTTGTGTATGGTTTCCTACCTCGTGCACCTATTGATTTGTTGCCTCTTCCATCTTCGGAGAAGGTTAATTTTGATGCTAAACAACGTGCTGAATTGATTTTAAAAATGCATGAGTTAACTAAGGAAAACATTGAGCGCATGAATGCTAAATATAAACTTGCTGGAGATAAGGGTAGAAAACATGTTGTGTTTGCACCTGGAGATCTTGTTTGGTTACATTTGCGTAAGGATAGATTTCCTGATTTGCGCAAATCAAAGTTAATGCCACGTGCTGATGGTCCCTTTAAGGTGTTAGAGAAAATAAATGATAATGCATATAAACTTGAGCTGCCTGCAGATTTTGGGGTTAGTCCCACTTTTAACATTGCAGATTTGAAGCCTTATTTGGGTGAGGAAGATGAGTTTCCGTCGACGATGACTTCATTTCAAGAAGGGGAGGATGATGAGGACATCAATACCATTGTTACACCCACAGCCCCTACTGCTACATATACGTGACCAATTACTAGAGCTCGCGCACGCCAATTAAATTATCAGGTACTTTCGTTTCTTGGTAATGATTCTAATGTTCATGAGAATATGATGCTGCCTAAATTGGATACATTTGTTTTGCTTACAAATGAGGGGCCTAGCTTGGAGAAGGATGAACATTGGAGCAAGAACAAGCATGGAGATGATGCCATGCGCAAGGGGAACAAGAACGGAGTTAGAAGTGATGATTTCAGGACTTTGAAGCCACCATAATGGGTGCATGAAGCCTTGGACGAAATATACAAGATGCCACTTCATAAATTTCGTCCCGAGGCTATTATAGGTGCTGCGTCACCTTTTTATTGGGCCAGGCCCATGTAATTTCGAAATACATAAGTATAGGCTATTTTTAGAGTCCGTATGTGTGGGGAAACAAGAGATAGGGTTGATTTCGGACCCCTCCACCAAGGGCCACAAAATTCCCCCTCTCTTCCTCCATATATACAGCCCTTAGGGCACCGTTTAGACTTTGGGTTTTGTTTAGATTAAAAGTTCGCCATAGCTGCAACTTCGCGTACTTCGTTTGTGTTCAACGACCAGACAAAGGCGTCACAGAACCCCACCTTGATCAATAAAGCTATCATCTTATATTCGCAATATCCAGATTGCAATCTCAGTTTCTTGCTTGTTCTTCGTTTGCTTGCAGGAAACAGACCCTCGTGGTCAGGTTGATTGTGCTCCGGCGTGGTCAATAACCTCTCGGAGTTGGTTTAGCGATTGGTAAGGCGCGACGTCCTCGCACGTTCGTAGTCGGATCGTCAAAGTCGACTGCCACCAAAGCGATTTCCATCATCTCATCGAAAGACGGGACACCTTTGCCTCTATCAGGTAGTATATGGATATGGATCGGTGGTGGTATATGGATACGGATTGGTGGTGGTATATGGATACGGATTCGGAGCGATGGTGGTAGATGGCAGGGGCGATGATGATGGTGCGGCGGCGGCGTGACAACTTATGACCAGAACTCGAAACTCTAAAAGACTAGACTCTAAGACTAGCAACTAGACCGACGATGCAACCGCAAATTCAACAAAGCAAAACCCTAAAAAGATTATGCAAAGGCTCAGATTGGTTCGGATATGATGAACTAACCCTAATTTTTTTTGTGGCTTTTTCGTGGACTGTAGGTATGAAGAACAGACTCGATCTAAACTACGAAAAACTGTAAAATCTCACCGAGCAACCTGGAAATCTGATACCACTTGATAGAGGCAAAGGTGTCCCGTCTTTCGATGAGATGATGGATATCGCTTTGGTGGCAGTCGACTTTGACGATCCGACTACGAACGTGCGAGGACGTCGCGCCTTAGCAATCGCTAAACCAACTCCGAGAGGTTATTGACCACGCCGGGGCACGATCAACCTGACAACGAGGGTCTGTTTCCTGCGAGCAAATGAAGAACAAGCAAGAAACTGAGATTGCAATCTGGATATTGTGAATATAAGATGAAAGCTTTATTGATCAAGGTGGGGTTCTGTGACGCCTTTGTCTGGTCGTTGAACACAAACGAAGTACGCGAAGTTGCAGCTATGGCGAACTTTTAATCTAAACAAAACCCAAAGTCTAAACGGTGCCCTAAGGGCTGTATATATGGAGGAAGAGAGGGGGAATTTCGTGGCCCTTGGTGGAGGGGTCCGAAATCAACCCTATCTCTTGTTTCCCCACACATACGGACTCTAAAAATAGCCTATACTTATGTATTTCGAAATTACATGGGCCTGGCCCAATAAAAAGGTGACGCAGCACCTATAATAGCCTCGGGACGAAATTTATGAAGTGGCATCTTGTATATTTCGTCCAAGGCTTCATGCACCCATTATGGTGGCTTCAAAGTCCTGAAATCATCACTTGTAACTCCGTTCGTGTTCCCCTTGCGCATGCCATCATCTCCATGCTTGCTCTTGCTCCACTGTTCATCCTTCTCCAAGCTAGGCCCTTCATTTGTAAGCAAAACAAATGTATCCAATTTAGGCGGCATCATATTCTCATGAACATTAGAATCATTACCAAGAAACGAAAGTACCTGATAATTTAATTGGCGTGCGCGAGCTCTAGTAATTGGTCCCGTATATGTAGCAGTAGGGGCTGTGGGTGTAACAATGGTATTGATGTCCTCATCACCATCAAAGATCAATATATGCATGATGCTGAATTTAAAAATGTATTGCAGAATTGTAAGGAAGAGAAAACTTGGAACAAGTTCGTTCATAACGATGGATTTGTGTTTCGTGCAAACAAGCTATGCATTCCAGCTAGCTCCGTTCGTCTTTTGTTGTTACAGGAGGCGCATGGAGGAGGATTAATGGGACACTTTGGCATCAAGAAGACAGAGGATATACTTGCTACACATTTCTTTTGGCCAAATATGAGACTGTATGTTGAGCGTTTTGTTGATCGCTGCACTACATGTCAAAAAGCTAAGTCACGACTCAATCCTCATGGTTTATGATGCGGAGCATCCTATGGACATCACCATGTCAAGAGTCCGTTCAGCGGGTGACACGTGGGACATCTACTTCACATACACAAAGGTGAATCATCTCCTATACACGTGCTCTTGACCCCTTCGAGGATGGTATACTACTTGACACTCCACTCGTGTGCATGCATAGGTATTGTCGGAACACTACGGACGACGAGGAGGAGTGCAAGCGCCAAGGAACAACTACACCATCCGCAAGGGAAGCCTGGAAGCGACGAAAGAAGATGGCGCTACTGAAGCTACAGCGGCCAGACATCTGGGCCAAAGGCCGGACATCCGGCGCCAACCCCGGACATCCGGCGCCTCCCGACAGCCCGGACATCCGGCATCTCCCTCGGAAATCCGGCACCGATGTATCCACAGAGCAGCTGAACCTCCACTTCAGCCCGGACATCCGGCTGCGACCCCGGACATCCGGCTCGTCCCAAAGCCCCGGACATCCGGCCCCCAGCCCGGACGTCCGGCACCTGCGCGTGCCTAACCGGGCCAAAGGCCCATCTATCCCCTCCTCACTCACCCCTTCGTGGCTCTAGACTATATATACTCCTCCACCTCCTTCTAGTTAGGGTTAGCATTGTGATAGCTCATTTGAGAGATAGAGCTTCGCTCATCCATATCAGATCTACTCCACGAGAGAGACCGCGGCCCCTCTACGGAGAAGATCCACCTTGGATTCAAGACCCCTCACGGGATGATCCATTTGTGGATTCAAGACCTCCTCACGGAGAAGAACCGGTTATCTCTTGTATCGTCCGTTGTTGACTTTGGATCTTGTATCTCCTTTGTGTTCATGGATCTAGCACATGTGTGATCATTCTTGTTGGTTTGAGTGTTCTCTTGTGTCCCCCTTGTGATTTTCCCCTCGTTTTCCCCCTCGTGTTCTTCGTGTTCATCACGGGATCCGCTCCTTTCGTGAAATATTGGGCCACTAGGGTTCTACCCTACATCATCTTGGTATCACGAGCCACGCTGATCATGATTTCGGAGCCTCCCCCCTTGTTTTCTAGCCTAATTTTGTTGTGTTCTTCCCCAATTTCGAAAATCCCCACCAAAAATAGCCCCAATTTTTTTCTGATTTGTTGGTTTGACGAAGTTTTGTTGATTTTGATCCATGGATTTGCTTGGTTTCGAGTGGATCTAGCATATCCCCAATTTTCCTCAATTTCCATCCACAAAATCCCATCAATTTTGCCCCCAAATTCATCTATTTCTGCCCCCAAATCAAGTTTTGATGTCCCAATCGAGATCTGGAATCATCGGGCCGGGCATCCGGGCCTCAGGCCGAACATCCGGGACCCAAGCCGGACATCCGGCTCCTGAAACATAAAACCCGCACGGTTCTAGACATCAGCCCCCGGATATCCGGCCCCCACCCCCGGATGTCCGGCCCCTGGTATTTCAGCCTTTCCCATTTCACCGTTTTGTCCATAACTAATTCATCCGGAATCCGTTTTTGATGTTCTTTAGCTTGTTGAAAAGCTCTTGACATCCCCCTTCCAACAAAAATACTACCATAACCATTTGACTCCATCAAAATTTTGGAACTTTGGCATCTTTGCCTAGGGCTTCCACCACAACCTCCGCATAACCACCACCGACTTCCGCAACCTAACCAATTTTGTTCCTTATAGCATTTGTGGTTGCTTGAGTAGTGATTCGAGTCTCCTAAGGTGTTTAGGATACTTAGGGACAGTTGCTTCTTCATCAACGACCACCACCACCATAACTCCCACATAGGCTTGTCCACCATATACTTCCACCACCCCGACTTCACCCAATTTAGTTTGTGTTTTGAGTTGTGTCTCCTAAGGTGTTTAGGCTACTTAGGGACCGTGCTTCCAACTTCGACACCGTGTATAGTACACCACCTTACCCTCCACTTTAGCATTGCCTACTCACAAAACCAATCATTGCATTTCCGCAATCCCATTGAGCTTCCGCAACCACCATCGCATCCCGCTACCACCATTTGACGTTTGAGATTTTGAGTTCGCGGGTTTTCCGTTTCCTAAGGTGTTTCGGCTACTTAGGGACGAGTGATGAGGACATGACTACCTTGGATATGACCAAAAATATTGCATATATGCATATTTGTTAGGTGATTTCTAGTGCAAACTATTCAATAATCTACCTCGGATCGTCAAAGTCGTCTCCACCAAATCGATAGTTATCATCTCATCGAAAGATCGGGACACCTCGCCTCTATCAAGTGGTATCAGTTTTTAGGTTGCTCGGTGAGAATTTCCAGTTTTTCTTAGATTAGATTTATTTTCTTACCTATTGTCCAAGAAAAAGCCACAAAAAAAAAGTTAGATATGTTCATCCTTTATCCAAGCCAGTCTGAGCCTTTGCAATTTTCTATTCATTGCTTGCATAGTTGAATTATCGGTTGCATCGTCGTGTCAGTTGCTGGTCTTAGTGTCTAGTTCCTTTAGAGTTTCGAGTTCTGTTCACATTAGTCACGCCGCCGCTGCATCATTATCCGTTCCGCTGTCCACCATCCCATCTATTAATTTCCACCACGTGCTATGCACTGTTCATTGTCATAATCATAGTTGAGGTCATTCACATCTTCGCCTGATCCAATCTGCATCTTATCTAGTTTGTCTTGGAAAGAGGGAGAAAAAAAAGATAGAGAAAAAAAAAGAGAAAAAAAGGAAATAAAAAGAGAGAGAAGAAAAAAAAAGCGTGAGAAAAAAAAGAGAGAAGAAAAAAATTGGATCTATCTAGAATCAATCTCGTACCTGAATTCGGATTGGAATCTGTTTTGCGCACTATTCAGTAAAACAGGTGTATCTTCCTCATACGAAGTCCGTTTTGGCTCCGTGAGTACTCAAATTGAAGATAGCGACGAGCCGCATCTAAATAGTTGCAGAAGATAGTTCAATATTTGACACCTCAAAATCGGCTTCTAAATAGGTCTTTTTGCCCTTCGAAGTTCGTGAACACAACTTGTTCCAATTTTTCAGGCCAGTTTTAGAATTCTTTGACTCCTCATATCAACTCGGAATTGAGTGATTCTTTTTGCATTGGAAAGCTTGAGTTAGTAGCATTCTTTGAAAGAATTTATCAGAAAATTGTCTCAAACTTTTCAAGAGGAAAGTTGGAGAGAGAGTTGTTGTATATCCTGCTTGGCAGTTGTTTTTCATCATTATCTTCACTGCCGTTGTGATCTTCACTTATATCTTGCTGTCAAGAGCTACTTAGTATCCTTCATTGATGCTAGTTGTGCTATGCCGTGACCTCATTAGTGTTCTAGGCTCGCGTCTCTAGTACGGTCTAGCCTAGGACCAGCACAGTACCATCGTTGAGCGTTTATTCAACATTGCATCTTTGAATTGATTATTGCTAATCTTTTGCTACCATATATAGCCAACCCAGCTCCACATATTTCTACACCGCGTATACGTACGCTCCCCTGACAATCGCTTTACTCAATATTCGGAGTTACTTGACACCGCTGGTTGCCGATCACCGCCTGCTGCATGGTAAGAACTTGTAAGACATTGATATTTGCTTTACTGTGAGCGTTTTACCACCACATCCTAGTAGTTATAGGAACATTATTTTTGGGTTTTGTTTCTTGTTCTACTAATCTTGACAGGATCCAGAGTCAATTCATGGGCTTTGTCGATCGCGGGAGACGTGCCACCACCTTTGCAAATACCACAACCGTCACGAGAGGTGCACAAACATCCAAATGCACATGATCAGGTTAATGTATCTATACCACCATTTAATGGCCGTTTTAAACCTGCTTTATATATTGAATGGGAGTTCGACATAAAAAATATATTTGCTTCCCATAATTTCAATGAACATAAAAAGGTTAAGGTTGCGGTTGGTTCTTTCACTGGTTATGCTTTGGTTTGGTGGAGTGAATATTGTCGGTTACACCCTGATTATATACCTACTACTTGGGATGATTTGAAACTTGCCATGCGACATACTTTCGTCCCTGCTTATTATACTCGTGACATGATTAAGAAGTTGCAACACTTAAAACAAGGTAGTGAAACTGTAACAAAATATTATGATGATTTACAAACTACCTTGTTGCATTCCTCTTTAGAAGAAAGTGAAGATGATTTTATGGATAGATTTTGGGTAGGATTAAACTGTGATATTCAAGAGATACTAATTCATGAAGAGTGTTATCCTATGGACCATTTGTTTCATCTTGCTTGCAAAGCTGAACAGGAAATAAAACGACGTGTTGGCCACGAGGAGAACAAGCGCATGGTGCACATTCCAAGAGTTGATATGATTGTTCCTTCAACTACTAGGCATACTATGACAACCACATCCGTTGTTGTCAGGACTACATCACCTCCACCATGTGACACATCGCCCCCGAGAGTGGCTACATCATCTGAGTTGATCATAAGAGGTAATGACAAAGGTACTGATCTTCCATCTCTACATGAGAATGATGAATGCCTTGTCAATTTGAATGCACCATCTGATGAGCTACCCACTACTTTGATCACACCACCTATTTTAGAGGACTACGTTGATAATTTGACTTTGCCATGTGATCAAACAACTGAAATACCAACAATTTTGAGTGCACCCATTGAATTAACTATTGATGCAAAAGAACCAATGTTTAATCATTTTGATATGACCTGTAATCTTGGTGATGATTCTGTGTTGAATGACTTATTGCATGTTTGCTTATTTAAGCATGTTGTAGCATGTAAATTTGATGCAAGTAAGGTTTATTCACCAATGTTGGGATGGTTTAATGATGAACATTGCCAATCTTTTGAAATGAATAAAAGCTTCACTTATATGTGCAAACTGAGTTGCAATATTTTCATGCCTTCTACTTCTTGTGCTAATTTTTTGGCTTTAGATTTTATGAACTATGCAAGTTACTCATCTATTAATGTGTCATATATGCAAAAATCAAGGGAAGTAAAAATGGATGACATATACATATACAACATGTACACCTTGTCTCTTTTGTTAGCCACATTTCAGATTAAGCAACGCCGAGGACGGCTTTATTTTCAAGAAGGGGAGGATGATGAGGACATGACTACCTTGGATATGACCAAAAATATTGCATATATGCATATTTGTCAGGTGATTTCTAGTGCAAACTATTCAATAATCTATTTATGTTATCCAGAACAAAAATACTTCACACACTTTTGTGTTTTGTCTAATTGCAGGTGTATGGGACATTTGTACAATCCACATATGAAGATAAGGAAGAAAGAGATGTTTATTTGATGTCCAAAAAGTTCTCTCACGTCACTTTTGGCCCAAGAGAAGATAGAGTCCAAGTCTCTCACGTTCTGGATTCAGATTCGGACTGCACAGACATACCTGACTCAAAACGCACACAAGTTTTTCACACGGACTCCGAATGCGGTGATTCTTTTTTTGTTGGAAACTAGATTTCGTGCACTTTCCAACCCAAATGGAATCACCTTCAAATTCGTCCGGAGCGTTGAGTTGTGGACGAAACAATCTGATGCTGCAGCAGAATCCGAGTCAAACTACAAGTCCAAAGGTGTTACATCACCTCCACTTGGGCCCATTGGCCTTGTACGACCTAGATTTAGTTTTAGGCTGCCTTGGGACGTCCTCCCACCTCCTTGGCCGCCACCCCTTGCTCCTATATAAGTAGATCCATCTAGTAGCTTTTCCTTGGGATTTGTTTAGTTAAAAGTTAGCCATTGCAACTTCGTGTACTTCGTTTGTGTCCAACGACCAGACCAAGACCGCTTACGAATCCCCACCTTTATCAATACTTCATATATACTCGCAATATTCAGATTGCTTTTATCATATTCTTGCTTGTTCTTCGATTGCTTGCAGGAATAGACCTTCGTGGTCAGGTTGATTGTGCTCCGGCGTGATCAATAACCTCTCGGAGTTGGTTTAGCGATTGCTAAGGCGCAACGTCGTGCACGTTTGTAGTCGGATCGTCAAAGTTGTCTCCACCAAATCGATAGTTATCATCTCATCGAAAGATTGGGACACCCTCGCCTCTATCAAGTGGTATCAGTTTTCAGGTTGCTCGGTGAGAATTTCCAGTTTTCCTAGATTAGATTTATTTTCTTACCTATTGTCCAAGAAAAATCCACAAAAAAAGAGTTAGATCTATTCATCCTTTGTCCAAGCCAGTCTGAGCCTTTGCAATTTTCTTTTCATTGTTTGCATAGTTGAATTATCGGTTGCATCGTCGTGTCGAGTTGCTGGTCTTAGTGTTTAGGTCGTTTAGAGTTTCGAGTTCTGTTCACATTAGTCACGTCGCCGCTGCATCGTTATCCCTTCCGCTGTCCACCACCCATCCATCAATTTCCTCCACGTGCTACCCACCGTTCATTGTCATAATCATAGTTGAGATCGTTCCCATCTTCGCTTGATCCAATCTACATCTTATCTAGTTTGTTTTGGAAAGAAGGAGAGAGAAAAAAAAAGATAGAGAAAAAAAACGAGAGAAAAAAAAGTAAAAAAAAAGTCAGAGAAAAAAAAGAAAGGAAAAGAAAAATAAGTGTGAGAAAAAAAAGAGAGGAGAAAAAAAAACAAAATTCGGATCTATCTAGACTCAATCTCGTAGTTCGGATTGGAATGAAAGCTAGTGACGAGCCGCATCTAAATAGTTGCAGAAGCTAGTTCAGTATTTGGCACCTCAACATCAGCTTCTAAATAGGTCTACTGCTATTGTGATCTTCACTTATATCTTGCTGTCTAGAGCTACTTCATATCCTTTATTGATGCTAGTTGTGCTACGACGTGACCTCATTAGTGTTCTAGGCTCGCGTCTCTAGTTTGGTCTAGCCTAGGACCAGCACAGTACCGTCGTTGAGCGTTTATTCAACATTGCATCTTTGAATTGATTATTGCTAATCTTTTGCTACCATATATAGCCAACCCAGCTCCACATATTTCTACACCGTGTATACGTACGCTCCCCTGGCAATCGCTTTACTCAATATTCGGAGTTACTTGACACCGCTGGTTGCCGATCACCGCCTGCTGCATGGTAAGAACTTGTAAGACATTGATATTTGCTTTACTGTGAGCGTTTTACCACCACATCCTAGTAGTTATAGGAACATTATTTTTGGGTTTTGTTTCTTGTTCTACTAATCATGACAGGATCCAGAGTCAATTCATGGGCTTTGTCGATCGCGGGAGACGTGCCACCACCTTTGCAAATACCACAACCGTCACGAGAGGTGAACAAACATCCAAATGCACATGATCAGGTTAATGTATCTATACCACCATTTAATGGCCGTTTTAAACCTGCTTTATATATTGAATGGGAGTTCGACATAAAAAATATATTTGCTTCCCATAATTTCAATGAACATAAAAAGGTTAAGGTTGCGGTTGGTTCTTTCACTGGTTATGCTTTGGTTTGGTGGAGTGAATATTGTCGGTTACACCCTGATTATATACCTACTACTTGTGATGATTTGAAACTTGCCATGCGACATACTTTCGTCCCTGCTTATTATACTCGTGACATGATTAAGAAGTTGCAACACTTAAAACAAGGTAGTGAAACTGTAACAAAATATTATGATGATTTACAAACTACCTTGTTGCATTCCTCTTTAGAAGAAAGTGAAGATGATTTTATGGATAGATTTTGGGGAGGATTAAACCGTGATATTCAAGAGATACTAATTCATGAAGAGTGTTATCCTATGGACCATTTGTTTCATCTTGCTTGCAAAGCTGAACAGGAAATAAAACGACGTGTTGGCCACGAGGAGAACAAGCGCACGGTGCACATTCCAAGAGTTGATATGATTGTTCCTTCAACTACTAGGCATACTATGACAACCACATCCGTTGTTGTCAGGACTACATCACCTCCACCATGTGACACATCGCCCCCGAGAGTGGCTACATCATCTGAGTTGATCATAAGGCGATTGCTAAGGCGCAACGTCGTGCACGTTTGTAGTCGGATCGTCAAAGTCATCTTCACCAAATCGATAGTTATCATCTCATCGAAAGATCGGGACACCCCCGCCTCTATCAAGTGGTATCAGAGCCGACGAGATTGACTGGGAGAATTTATCGAACAAGGAGCTTCATGATAAGTTTCAGCAAATGATGACTGAACAGGTGCAAGATGTGCTGAACAATTTTGAAGAGGCCATGGAGAAGATCACTGGCCTTGAGAAGACGTTCGAAACAAAGCTCGATAACAAGTTTAATGAATTGCTCGCGCGTCTTCCACCACCACCACCCGCTGTACCTAATGCACCTCTCCAACAACAACAACAACGACTACCTCCACGTCGCGAAGCAGACCTCCGCCGAGCAAGCCGTGTTCCTCTTGCGTTTGGCCAAACTGTTGGTGCTGCTGTTGATACTTCTGTGGCTCCTGCTGCTGATGCGGAGGAGGATGATTATGTGGGAGATTATGAGGATGAGGTTGATCAAAATCACCACTACGTGCAGCCACCTGTACCACCACCAGCAGGTCGACCTCAGGTATATATTCGTAATGGTAGGCCTGCACCACCACCTCAGGTACGCGATGATGTCCATATTCCTAAACTGAAATTGAATATTCCACCATTTGAGGGTAGATATGTTCCTGATATATATCTTACTTGGGAGTTAGAAACTGAACAACGATTTACATGTTTACAATATCCTGAGGAGAGACGAGTTGCTGCTGCTATTTGTGCTTTCACTAGTTTTGCATGTGTATGGTGGTCTGAACATTGTAGATTATATCCTATTCCAACTACTTGGGCTGCTTTGAAAACTGCTATGCGTACGCGTTGGGTTCCACCATATTATCAACGTGAATTGCTTCAAAAATTGCAGCGTTTAAGACAAGGAAAAAATTCTGTAGAAGAATATTATCAGGAATTACAAACTGGCATGATTCGATGTGGTATTGTTGAGGAGAATGAAGCTATGCTTGCACGTTTTCTGGGTGGATTAAATAGAGAGATTCAGACCATTCTAGACTATAAGGAGTATACTAATATCACTCGTTTATTCCATCTTGCTTGTAAAGCTGAACGTGAAGTGCAGGATCGACAAGCATTGGCGCGAACTAACTTTTCTGCAGGCCGACCTTCCTCATGGACGCCGCGTGCATCTTCTACTTCAACTGCACCAGCACCTCAATCAGGTGCCTCCTACAGTCGTGATACAAGAAAACATGAACAACCACCATTATCTGCCAAGAGCGCACCTGCGGGGCCTGCACAGCGTTCTTCTTCTTCCATGGCATCAACAGGGCACACAAGTGATATTATTTGTCGTCGTTGTAAGGGAGGAGGTCATTATGCGAGGGAATGCAAATCTCCGCGTGTGATGATTGCTACCGCGGATGGTGGATATGAGTCCGCTAGTGACTATGATGAGGAGACATTGGCTCTTATTACACGTGAAGAACATGGTGGAGATGATTCTGATCATGAGACGCAATACATGGCTCCTGAAGACGCTGACAGGTATGAATGTTTAGGTGCTCAACGTGTTTTGAGTGTGCAGGTCACACAAGCTGAGCAAAATCAGAGGCACAATTTGTTCCATACCAAGGGAGTTGTGAAGGAACGTTCTATGCGCGTCATAATAGACGGAGGGAGCTGCAACAACTTGGCTAGCATGGAGATGGTGGAGAAGCTTTCTCTCACCACAAGACCACATCCACATCCTTACTACATCCAATGGTTCAACAACAGCGGCAAGGTTAAGGTAACACGTACTGTTCGTGTGCATTTTAGTATCTCTACATATGCTGATTATGTTGATTGTGATGTGGTACCTATGCAAGCATGTCCTTATTACTTGGTAGACCATGGCAATTTGATAAAAATTCTGTACACCATGGTAGAAACAATCACTATACTCTTGTTCATAAGGATAAAAATATTACTTTGCTTCCTATGACTCCTGATTCCATTTTGAAAGATGATATTAATAGAGCTAATAAAGCAAAACAGGAGAAGAATAAGAGTGAAAATCAGATTGTGGCAAAAGAATTTGAGCAACAAATGAAGCCTAATAATAAACCATCTAGTGTTGCTTCTGAAATTAAATTGAAAAGTGCATGTTTATTTGCCACCAAATCTGATATTGATGAGCTAGATTTCAGCAAATCTGTTTGCTATGCTTTTGTGTGCAAAGAGGCATTATTTTCATTCGAGGACGTGCCTTCCTCTTTGCCTCCTACTGTCACTAACATTTTGCAGGAGTTCGCTGACGTTTTTCCACGAGACGTGCCACCGGGATTACCGCCTATTCGAGGGATTGAGCATCAGATTGACTTAATTCCCGGTGCTTCACTGCCAAACCGTGCACCGTACCATACCAATCCAGAGGAGACGAAGGAGATTATGCGTCAAGTACAAGAGCTTCTCGACAAAGGTTATATACGCGAATCCCTTAGTCCTTGTGCTGTTCCTATTATTCTAGTGCCGAAAAAGGATGGTACATCACGTATGTGTGTTGATTGTAGAGGCATTAATAATATTACTATTCGTTATCGTCATCCTATTCCTAGGCTAGATGATATGCTTGATGAATTGAGTGGCTCTACAATATTCTCCAAAGTTGATTTGCGTAGTGGCTACCATCAAATTCGTATGAAATTGGGAGATGAATGGAAAACAGCATTTAAAACTAAGTTTGGATTATATGAGTGGTTAGTCATGCCTTTTGGGTTAACTAATGCACCTAGTACTTTCATGAGATTAATGAACGAAGTTTTACGTGCTTTCATTGGACGATTTGTGGTAGTTTACTTTGATGACATATTGATTTATAGCAGATCTTTGGAAGAACATTTGGAACATTTACGTCCTGTTTTTATTGCTCTACGTGATGCACGTTTGTTTGGTAACCTTGGGAAGTGCACCTTTTGCACCGACCGAGTATCTTTTCTTGGCTATGTTGTTACTCCACAGGGAATTGAAGTTGATAAAGCCAAGATTGAAGCTATTGAGAGTTGGCCGCAGCCCAAAACGGTCACACAAGTGAGGAGTTTTCTTGGCCTCGCTGGATTCTATAGGCGTTTTGTGAGAGATTTCAGCACCATTGCTGCACCTCTCAATGAGCTTACAAAGAAAGATGTGCCTTTTCTTTGGGGTACTGCACAGGAAGAAGCCTTCACGGTATTGAAAGATAAGTTGACACATGCTCCTTTACTCTAACTTCCTGATTTTAATAAGACTTTTGAGCTTGAATGTGATGCTAGTGGAATTGGATTAGGAGGTGTGTTATTACAAGATGGCAAACCTGTTGCATACTTTTCTGAAAAATTGAGTGGGCCTAGTCTGAATTATTCTACTTATGATAAAGAATTATATGCTCTTGTTCGGACTTTAGAAACATGGCAACATTATTTATGGCCCAAAGAATTTGTTATACATTCTGATCATGAATCTTTGAAACATATTAAAAGTCAAGCTAAACTGAATCGTAGACATGCTAAATGGGTTGAATTCATTGAGACTTTCCCTTATGTCATTAAACACAAGAAGGGAAAAGAAAATGTTATTGCTGATGCATTGTCTCGTCGCTGTACTATGCTTTCACAACTTGACTTCAAAATATTTGGTTTGGAGACCATCAAAGATCAATATGTGCATGATGCTGATTTTAAAGATGTAATGCAGAATTGTAAAGAAGGACGAATGTGGAACAAGTTTGTCGTTAACGATGGATTTGTGTTTCGTGCTAACAAGCTATGCATTCCAGCTAGCTCCGTTCGTCTTTTGTTGTTGCAGGAGGCGCATGGAGGAGGATTAATGGGACACTTTGGCATGAAGAAGATGGAGGACGTACTTGCTACACATTTCTTTTGGCCAAAGATGAGACGGGATGTTGAGCGTTTTATTGCTCGCTGCACTACATGTCAAAAAGCTAAGTCACGACTCAATCCTCATGGTTTATATATGCCTTTGCCTGTACCTAGTGTTCCTTGGGAGGATATATCTATGGACTTTGTTTTAGGTTTACCTCGAACAAAGAAGGGGAGGGATAGCATATTTGTTGTCGTGGATAGATTCTCGAAAATGGCACACTTTATACCATGTCATAAAAGCGATGATGCTGTTAATGTTGCTGATTTGTTCTTTCGTAAAATTATTCGCTTGCATGGTGTGCCAAATACTATTGTTTCAGATCGTGATACTAAATTTCTTAGCCACTTTTGGAGATGTTTATGGGCTAAGTTGGGGACTAAACTGCTTTTTAGTACTACTTGTCACCCCCAAACTGATGGACAAACTGAAGTAGTCAATAGAACGTTGTCTACTATGCTTAGGGCTATTTTGAAGAATAATAAGAAAATGTGGGAGGAATGCTTGCCTCATATTGAATTTGCTTATAATCGTTCATTGCATTCTACTACTAAGATGTGCCCTTTTGAAGTTGTGTATGGTTTCCTACCTCATGCACCTATTGATTTGTTGCCTCTTCCATCTTCGGAGAAGGTTAATTTTGATGCTAAACAACGTGCTGAATTGATTTTAAAAATGCATGAGTTAACTAAGTGATAGAGGCAAAGGTGTCCCGTCTTTCGATGAGATGATGGATATCGCTTTGGTGGAAGTCGACTTTGACGATCCGACTACGAACGTGCGAGGACGTCGCGCCTTAGCAATCGCTAAACCAACTTCGAGAGGTTATTGACCACGCTGGAGCACGATCAACCTGACCACGAGGGTCTGTTTCCTGCGAGCAAACGAAGAACAAGCAAGAAACTAAGATTGCAATCTGGATATTGCGAATATAAGACGAAAGCTTTATTGATCAAGGTGGGGTTCTGTGACGCCTTTGTCTGGTCGTTGAACACAAACGAAGTACGCGAAGTTGCAGCTATGGCAAACTTTTAATCTAAACAAAACCCAAAGTCTAAACGATGCCCTAAGGGCTGTATATATGGAGGAAGAGGGGGTGAATTTCGTGGCCCTTGGTGGAGGGGTCCGAAATCAACCCTATCTCTTGTTTCCCCACACATACGGACTCTAAAAATAGCCTATACTTATGTATTTCGAAATTACATGGGCCTGGCCCAATAATAAGGTGACGCAGCACCTAAAATAGCCTCGGGACGAAATTTATGAAGTGGCATCTTGTATATTTCGTCCAAGGCTTCATGCACCCATTATGGTGGCTTCAAAGTCCTGAAATCATCACTTGTAACTCCGTTCTTGTTCCCCTTGCGCATGCCATCATCTCCATGCTTGTTCTTGCTCCAATGTTCATCCTTCTCCAAGCTAGGCCCTTCATTTCTAAGCAAAACAAATGTATCCAATTTAGGCAGCATCATATTCTCATGAACATTAGAATCATTACCAAGAAACGAAAGTACCTGGTAATTTAGTTGGCGTGCACGAGCTCTAGTAATTGGTCCAGTATGTATAGCAGCAGGGGCTGTGGGTGTAACAATTGTATTGATGTCCTCATCATCCTCCCCTTCTTGAAATGAAGTCGTCCTCGACGGAAGTTCATCTTCCTCACCCAAATAAGGCTTCAAATCTGCAATGTTAAAAGTGGGACTAACCCCAAAATCTGCAGGCAGCTCAAGTTTATATGCATTATCATTTATTTTCTCTAACACCTTAAAGGGACCATCAGCACGTGGCATCAACTTTGATTTGCGCAAATCAGGAAATCTATCCTTACGCAAATGTAACCAAACAAGATCTCCAGGTGCAAACACAACATGTTTTCTACCCTTATCTCCAGCAAGTTTATATTTAGCATTCATACGCTCAATGTTTTCCTTAGTTAACTCATGCATTTTTAAAATCAATTCAGCACGTTGTTTAGCATCAAAATTAACCTTCTCCGAAGATGGAAGAGGCAACAAATCAATAGGTGCACGAGGTAGGAAACCATACACAACTTCAAAAGGGCACATCTTAGTAGTAGAACGCAATGAACGATTATAAGCAAATTCAATATGAGGCAAGCATTCCTCCCACATTTTCTTATTATTCTTCAAAACAGCCCTAAGCATAGTAGACAACGTTCTATTGACTACTTCAGTTTGTCCATCAGTTTGGGGGTGACAAGTAGTACTTCAGTTTGTTCAGTTTCTAACTCCCAAGTAAGATATATATCAGGAACATATCTACCCTCAAATGGTGGAATATTCAATTTCAGTTTAGGAATATGGACATCATCTCGTACCTGAGGTGGTGGTGCAGGCCTACCATTACGAATATATACCTGAGGTCGACCTGCTGGTGGTGGTGCTGGTGGCTGCTCGTAGATCTGATTTTGATCAACCTCATCCTCATAATCGCCCGCATACTCATCATCCTCCTGGGTACCAGCAACAGCAGTAGCAGGAGCCACAGAAGTATCGACAGCAGCACCAACAGTTTGGCCAAACGCAAGAGGAACACGGCTCGCTCGGCGAAGGTCTATTTCGCGACGTGGAGGTAGTCGTTGTTGTTGTTGTTGGAGAGGTGCGTTAGGTGCAGCGGGTATTGGTGGTGGAAGACGCGCGAGCAATTCATTAAATCTGTTATCGAGCTTTGTTTCGAACGTCTTCTCAAGGCCAGTGATCTTCTCCATGGCCTCTTCAAAATTGTTCAGCACATCTTGCACCTGTTCAGTCATCATTTGCTGAAACTTATCATGAAGCTCCTTGTTCGATAAATTCTCCCAGTCAATCTCGTCGGCTTGTGATCCTGGCATGGTTAGCAGCAATAGAAACACACAAGAATATGATCCTACAGACTACGAACAAGTGGTGGTGGTGGGTGTCACAAATCCGTCAAGCAAAACTCAAATTCTTACCAGTTCTTACCCAGCAACAGGCGGTGATCGGCAACCGTTGTAGTCAAAACTCTCAAAGCTTGGATAGAGCGATTACCAGGGAGAGTCAAACGCACGACGTAGATGTATGTGGAGCTGGGAAGGCTTATACTATGGTAGCAAAAAGGGTCAGCAATAATCAATTCAGAGATGCAAAGTTGAATAAACGCTCAACGACGTACTGTGCTGGTCCTAGGCTAGACTGTGCTAGAGACGCGAGCCTAGAACACCAACAAAATCACGGCGCGGCACGTAAACAAGGGAAAAGCACACTCTGAATTTTTTTTTTTCGCTCTTTTTTTTTGCGCTCTTTTTTTGCGCTGTTTTTTTTTGGGAAAAATCACTATAATGGCGAGTGTCTCAAAACTCTTCCTAGCTCAAACTGACAGGATGGGCACGAAATTTTTCGACCAATTTTTTTTTTTTTTCGACTGCCCGGACCCAAAAACTGGAAACGGGTCAAAAAAAACTTCCTATAATGGCACCTGTCTCAAAACACTCAGAAACACCTAAAAATAGG
>NC_057797.1:331205490-331231014 GCF_018294505.1 Triticum aestivum
AAAATAGGATAGCCAGAATTTTTTTCGAAAAATGCGTTTTCGAAAAATTTTGGGCCTAAACGGAGCGTGGCTACCCGACTCTTTTTTTTTTCTGTTTTTTTTCCGAAACCTACTCCGGCAAGGAAACACGAATCGGAATCTAGATGGATCTCGAAAACAACCCTAATAAGCAAGGAACTCGGATTGGTGGTGGATATATGGTGGTGGTATATGGCAGTGGTGGTGGTAGCGGTGGTAGTATATGGATATGGATCGGTGGTGGTATATGGACACGGATTGGTGGTGGTATATGGATACGGATTCGGAGCGGTGGTGGTAGATGGCAGGGGCGATGATGATGGTGCGGCGGCGGCGTGACAACTTATGACCAGAACTCGAAACTCTAAAAGACTAGACTCTAAGACCAGCAACTAGACACGACGATGCAACCGCAAATTCAACAAAGCAAAACCCTAAAAAGATTATGCAAAGGCTCAGATTGGTTCGGATATGATGAACTAACCCTAATTTTTTTTGTGGCTTTTTCGTGGACTGTAGGTATGAAGAACAGACTCGATCTAAACTACGAAAAACTGTAAAATCTCACCGAGCAACCTGGAAATCTGATACCACTTGATAGAGGCAAAGGTGTCCCGTCTTTCGATGAGATGATGGATATCGCTTTGTTGGAAGTCGACTTTGACGATCCGACTACGAACGTGCGAGGACGTCGCGCCTTAGCAATCGCTAAACCAACTCCGAGAGGTTATTGACCACGCCGAAGCACGATCAACCTGACCACGAGGGTCTGTTTCCTGCGAGCAAACGAAGAACAAGCAAGAAACTGAGATTGCAATCTGGATATTGCGAATATAAGATGAAAGCTTTATTGATCAAGGTGGGGTTCTGTGACGCCTTTGTCTGGTCGTTGAACACAAACGAAGTACGCGAAGTTGCAGCTATGGCGAACTTTTAATCTAAACAAAACCCAAAGTCTAAACGATGCCTTAAGGGCTGTATATATGGAGGAAGAGGGGGGGAATTTCGTGGCCCTTGGTGGAGGGGTCCGAAATCAACCCTATCTCTTGTTTCCCCACACATACAGACTCTAAAAATAGCCTATACTTATGTATTTCGAAATTACATGGGCCTGGCCCAATAATAAGGTGACGCAGCACCTAAAATAGCCTCGGGACGAAATTTATGAAGTGGCATCTTGTATATTTCGTCCAAGGCTTCATGCACCCATTATGGTGGCTTCAAAGTCCTGAAATCATCACTTGTAACTCCGTTATTGTTCCCCTTGCGCATGCCATCATCTCCATGCTTATTCTTGCTCCAATGTTCATCCTTCTCCAAGCTAGGCCCTTCATTTGTAAGCAAAACAAATGTATCCAATTTAGGCAGCATCATATTCTCATGAACATTAGAATCATTACCAAGAAACGAAAGTACCTGGTAATTTAGTTGGCGTGCACGAGCTCTAGTAATTGGTCCAGTATGTATAGCAGCAGGGGCTGTGGGTGTAACAATTGTATTGATGTCCTCATCATCCTCCCCTTCTTGAAATAAAGTCGTCCTCGACGGAAGTTCATCTTCCTCACCCAAATAAGGCTTCAAATCTGCAATGTTAAAAGTGGGACTAACCCCAAAATCTGCAGGCAGCTCAAGTTTATATGCATTATCATTTATTTTCTCTAACACCTTAAAGGGACCATCAGCACGTGGCATTAACTTTGATTTGCGCAAATCAGGAAATCTATCCTTACGCAAATGTAACCAAACAAGATCTCCAGGTGCAAACATAACATGTTTTCTACCCTTATCTCCAGCAAGTTTATATTTAGCATTCATGCGCTCAATGTTTTCCTTAGTTAACTCATGCATTTTTAAAATCAATTCAGCACGTTGTTTAGCATCAAAATTAACCTTCTCCGAAGATGGAAGAGGCAACAAATCAATAGGTGCACGAGGTAGGAAACCATACACAACTTCAAAAGGGCACATCTTAGTAGTAGAATGCAATGAACGATTATAAGCAAATTCAATATGAGGCAAGCATTCCTCCCACATATTCTTATTATTCTTCAAAACAGCCCTAAGCATAGTAGACAACGTTCTATTGACTACTTCAGTTTGTCCATCAGTTTGGGGGTGACAAGTAGTACTAAAAAGCAGTTTAGTCCCCAACTTAGCCCATAAACATCTCCAAAAGTGGCTAAGAAATTTAGTATCACGATCTGAAACAATAGTATTTGGCACACCATGCAAGCGAATAATTTCACGAAAGAACAAATCAGCAACATTAACAGCATCATCGCTTTTATGACATGGTATAAAGTGTGCCATTTTCGAGAATCTATCCACGACAACAAATATGCTATCCCTCCCCTTCTTTGTTCGAGGTAAACCTAAAACAAAGTCCATAGATATATCCTCCCAAGGAACACTAGGTACAGGCAAAGGCATATATAAACCATGAGGGTTGAGTCGTGACTTAGCTTTTTGACATGTAGTGCAGCGAGCAATAAAACGCTCAACATCCCATCTCATCTTTGGCCAAAAGAAATGTGTAGCAAGTACGTCCTCCGTCTTCTTCACGCCAAAGTGTCCCATTAATCCTCCTCCATGCGCCTCCTGCAACAACAAAAGACGAACGGAGCTAGCTGGAATGCATAGCTTGTTAGCACGAAACACAAATCCATCGTTAACAACAAACTTGTTCCACATTCTTCCTTCTTTACAATTCTTCATTACATCTTTAAAATCAGCATCATGCACATATTGATCTTTGATGGTCTCCAAACCAAATATTTTGAAGTCAAGTTGTGAAAGCATAGTATAGCGACGAGATAATGCATCAGCAATAACATTTTCTTTTCCCTACTTGTGTTTAATGACATAAGGGAAAGTCTCAATGAATTCAACCCATTTAGCATGTATACGATTCAGTTTAGCTTGACTTTTAATATGTTTCAAAGATTCATGATCAGAATGTATAACAAATTCTTTGGGCCATAAATAATGTTGCCATGTTTCTAAAGTCCGAACAAGAGCATATAATTCTTTATCATAAGTAGAATAATTCAGACTAGGCCCACTCAATTTTTCAGAAAAGTATGCAACAGGTTTGCCATCTTGTAATAACACACCTCCTAATCCAATTCCACTAGCATCACATTCAAGCTCAAAAGTCTTATTAAAATCAGGAAGTTGGAGTAAAGGAGCATGTGTCAACTTATCTTTCAATACCGTGAAGGCTTCTTCCTGTGCGGTACCCCAAAGAAAAGGCACATCTTTCTTTGTAAGCTCGTTGAGAGGTGCAGCAATGGTGCTGAAATCTCTCACAAAACGCCTATAGAATCCAGCGAGGCCAAGAAAACTCCTCACTTGTGTGACCGTTTTGGGCTGCGGCCAACTCTCAATAGCCTCAATCTTGGCTTTATCAACTTCAATTCCCTGTGGAGTAACAACATAGCCAAGAAAGATACTCGGTCGGTGCAAAAGGTGCACTTCCCAAGGTTACCAAACAAACGTGCATCACGTAGAGCTATAAAAACAGCACGTAAATGTTCCAAATGTTCTTCCAAAGATCTGCTATAAATCAATATGTCATCAAAGTAAACTACCACAAATCATCCAATGAAAGCACGTAAAACTTCGTTCATTAATCTCATGAAAGTACTAGGTGCATTAGTTAACCCAAAAGGCATGACTCACCACTCATATAATCCAAACTTAGTTTTAAATGCTGTTTTCCATTCATCTCCCAATTTCATACGAATTTGATGGTATCCACTACGCAAATCAACTTTGGAGAATATTGTAGAGCCACTCAATTCATCAAGCATATCATCTAGCCTAGGAATAGGATGACGATAACGAATAGTAATATTATTAATGCCTCTACAATCAACACACATACGTGATGTACCATCCTTTTTCGGCACTAGAATAATAGGAACACCACAAGGACTAAGGGATTCGCGTATATAACCTTTGTCGAGAAGCTCTTGTACTTGACGTATAATCTCCTTCGTCTCCTCTGGATTGGTACGGTATGGTGCACGGTTTGGCAGTTGATGAGGACATGACTACCTTGGATATGACCAAAAATATTGCATATATGCATATTTGTCAGGTGATTTCTAGTGCAAACTATTCAATAATCTATTTGTGTTATCCAGAACAAAAATACTTCACACACTTTTGTGTTTTGTCTAATTGCAGGTGTATGGGACATTTGTACAATCCACATATGAAGATAAGGAAGAAAGAGATGTTTATTTGCTGTCCAAAAAGTTCTCTCACGTCACTTTTGGCCCAAGAGAAGATAGAGTCCAAGTCTCTCACGTTCTGGATTCAGATTCGGACTGCACAGACATACCTGACTCAAAACGCACACAAGTTTTTCATACGGACTCCGAATTGGGTGATTCTTTTTTTGTTGGAAACTAGATTTCGTGCACTTTCCAACCCAATTGGAATCACCTTCAAATTCGTCCGGAGCGTTGAGTTGTGGACGAAACAATCTGGTGCTGCAGCAGAATCCGAGTCAAACTACAAGTCCAAAGGTGTTACATCACCTCCACTTGGGCCCATTGGCCTTGTACGACCTAGATTTAGTTTTAGGCTGCCTTGGGACGTCCTCCCACCTCCTTGGCCGCCACCCCTTGCTCCTATATAAGTAGATCCATCTAGTAGCTTTTCCTTAGGATTTGTTTAGTTAAAAGTTAGCCATTGCAACTTCGTGTACTTCGTTTGTGTCCAACGACCAGACCAAGACCGCTTACGGATCCTCACCTTTATCAAAACTTCATATATACTCGCAATATTCAGATTGCTTTTATCATATTCTTGCTTGTTCTTCGATTGCTTGCAGGAATAGACCTTCGTGGTTAGGTTGATTGTGCTCCAGCGTGGTCAATAACCTTTCGGAGTTGGTTTAGCGATTGCTAAGGCGCAACGTCGTGCACGTTTGTAGTCGGATCGTCAAAGTCATCTTCACCAAATCGATAGTTATCATCTCATTGAAAGATCGGGACACCCCCGCCTCTATCAAGTGGTATCAGTTTTCAGGTTGCTCGGTGAGAATTTCCAGTTTTTCTTAGATTAGATTTATTTTCTTACCTATTGTCCAAGAAAAAGCCACAAAAAAAAAGTTAGATCTGTTCATCCTTTATCCAAGCCAGTCTGAGCCTTTGCAATTTTCTATTCATTGCTTGCATAGTTGAATTATCGGTTGCATCGTCGTGTCAGTTGCTGGTCTTAGTGTCTAGTTCCTTTAGAGTTTCGAGTTCTGTTCACATTAGTCACGCCGCCACTGCATCATTATCCCTTCCGCCGTCCACCATCCCATCTATTAATTTCCACCATGTGCTACGCACTGTTCATTGTCATAATCATAGTTGAGGTCATTCACATCTTCGCCTGATCCAATCTGCATCTTATCTAGTTTGTCTTGGAAAGAGGGAGAAAAAAAAGAGAGAGAAAAAAAAGAGAGAAAAAAGGAAAGAAAAAAAAAGAAAAAGAGGGAGAAGAAAAAGAAAAAAAAGGCGTGAGAAAAAAAAGAGAAGAAAAAAATTTGGATCTATCTAGAATCAATCTCGTACCTGAATTCGGATTGGAATCTGTTTTGTGCACTGTTCAGTAAAACAGGTGTATCTTCCTCATACGAAGTCAGTTTTGGCTCCGTGAGTACTCAAATTGAAGATAGCGATGAGCCGCATCTAAATAGTTGCAGAAGCTAGTTCAATATTTGACACCTCAAAATCGGCTCTTAAATAGGTCTTTTTGCCCTCCGAAGTTCGTGAACACAACTTGTTCCAATTTTTCAGGCCAGTTTTAGAATTCTTTGACTCCTCATATCAACTCAGAATTGAGTGATTCTTTTTGCATTGGAAAGCTTGAGTTAGTAGCATTCTTTGAAAGAATTTATCAGAAAATTGTCTCAAACTTTTCAAGAGGAAAGTTGGAGAGAGAGTTGTTGTATATCCTGCTTGGCAGTTGTTTTTCATCATTATCTTCACTGCCGTTGTGATCTTCACTTATATCTAGCTGTCAAGAGCTACTTAGTATCCTTCATTGATGCTAGTTGTGCTACGCCATGACCTCATTAGTGTTCTAGGCTCGCGTCTCTAGTCCCGTCTAGCCTAGGACCAGCACAGTACCGTCGTTGAGCGTTTATTCAACATTGCATCTTTGAATTGATTATTGCTAATCTTTTGCTACCATATATAGCCAACCCAGCTCCACATATTTCTACACCGTGTATACGTACGCTCCCCTGGCAATCGCTTTACTCAATATTCGGAGTTACTTAACACTGCTGGTTGCCGATCACCGCCTGCTGCATGGTAAGAACTTGTAAGACATTGATATTTGCTTTACTGTGAGCGTTTTACCACCACATCCTAGTAGTTATAGGAACATTATTTTTGGGTTTTGCTTCTTGTTCTACTAATCATGACAGGATCCAGAGTCAATTCATGGGCTTTATCGATCGCGGGAGACGTGCCACCACCTTTGCAAATACCACAACCGTCACGAGAGGTGCACAAACATCCAAATGCACATGATCAGGTTAATGTATCTATACCACCATTTAATGGCCGTTTTAAACCTGCTTTATATATTGAATGGGAGTTCGACATAAAAAATATATTTGCTTCCCATAATTTCGATGAACATAAAAAGGTTAAGGTTGCGGTTGGTTCTTTCACTGGTTATGCTTTGGTTTGGTGGAGTGAATATTGTCGGTTACACCCTGATTATATACCTACTACTTGGGATGATTTGAAACTTGCCATGCGACATACTTTCGTCCCTGCTTATTATACTCGTGGCATGATTAAGAAGTTGCAACACTTAAAACAAGGTAGTGAAACTGTAACAAAATATTATGATGATTTACAAACTACCTTGTTGCATTCCTCTTTAGAAGAAAGTGAAGATGATTTTATGGATAGATTTTGGGGAGGATTAAACCGTGATATTCAAGAGATACTAATTCATGAAGAGTGTTATCCTATGGACCATTTGTTTCATCTTGCTTGCAAAGCTGAACAGGAAATAAAACAACGTGTTGGCCACGAGGAGAACAAGCGCACGGTGCACATTCCAAGAGTTGATATGATTGTTCCTTCAACTACTAGGCATACTATGACAACCACATCCGTTGTTGTCAGGACTACATCACCTCCACCATGTGACACATCGCCCCCGTGATGAGGACATCAATACAATTGTTACACCCACAGCCCCTGCTGCTATACATACTGGACCAATTACTAGAGCTCGTGCACGCCAACTAAATAACCAGGTACTTTCGTTTCTTGGTAATGATTCTAATGTTCATGAGAATATGATGCTGCCTAAATTGGATACATTTGTTTTGCTTACAAATGAAGGGCCTAGCTTGGAGAAGGATGAACATTGGAGCAAGAACAAGCATGGAGATGATGGCATGCGCAAGGGGAACAAGAACGGAGCTACAAGTGATGATTTCAGGACTTTGAAGCCACCATAATGGGTGCATGAAGCCTTGGACGAAATATACAAGATGCCACTTCATAAATTTCGTCCCGAGGCTATTTTAGGTGCTGCGTCACCTTATTTTTGGGCCAGGCCCATGTAATTTCGAAATACATAAGTATAGGCTATTTTTAGAGTCCGTATGTGTGGGGAAACAAGAGATAGGGTTGATTTCGGACCCCTCCACCAAGGGCCACGAAATTCCCCCCCCTCTTCCTCCATATATACAGCCCTTAGGGCATCGTTTAGACTTTGGGTTTTGTTTAGATTAAAAGTTCGCCATAGCTGCAACTTCGCGTACTTCGTTTGTGTTCAACGACCAGACAAAGGCGTCACAGAACCCCACCTTGATCAATAAAGCTTTCATCTTATATTCGCAATATCCAGATTGCAATCTTAGTTTCTTGCTGGTTCTTCGTTTGCTCGCAGGAAACAGACCCTCGTGGTCAGGTTGATCGTGCTCCGGCGTGGTCAATAACCTCTCGGAGTTGGTTTAGCGATTGCTAAGGCGCGACGTCCTCGCACGTTCGTAGTCGGATCGTCAAAGTCGACTTCCACCAAAGCGAAATCCACCATCTCATCGAAAGACGGGACACCTTTGCCTCTATCAAGTGGTATCAGTTTTCAGGTTGCTCGGTGAGAATTTCCAGTTTTCCTAGATTAGATTTACTTTCTTACCTATTGTCCAAGAAAAAGCCACAAAAAAGAGTTAGATCTATTCATCCTTGGTCCAAGCCAGTCTGAGCCTTTGCAATTTTCTTTTCATTGATTGCATAGTTGAATTATCGATTGCATCGTCGTGTCGAGTTGCTGGTCTTAGTGTCTAGTTCGTTTAGAGTTTCGAGTTCTGTTCACATTAGTCACGCCACCGCTGCATCATTATCTCTTCCGCTGTCCACCACCCATCCATCAATTTCCACCACGTGCTACCCACCATTCATTGTCATAATAATAGTTGAGATCGTTCACATCTTCACTTGATCCAATCTGCATCTTATCTAGTTTGTTTTGGAAAGAGGGAGAAAAAAAGAGAGAAAAAAAACGAGAGAATAAAAAGGAAAAAAAGTCAGAGAAAAAAAAAGGAGAGAAAGAAAAAAAAGTGTGAGGAAAAAAAAAGAGAGAAGAAAAAAAAACAAAAAAATCGGCACAAACTTTTTCAGAGGAAAGTTGGAGACAAAGTTGTTGATATATCCTGCTTGGCTGTTGTTTCGCCTCATTATCTTCACTGCCGTTGTGATCTTCACTTATATCTTGCTGTCAAGAGCTACTTAGTATCCTTCATTGATGCTAGTTGTGCTACGCCGTGACCTCATTAGTGTTCTAGGCTCGCGTCTCTAGTCCGGTCTAGCCTAGGACCAGCACAGTACCGTCGTTGAGCGTTTATTCAACATTGCATCTTTGAATTGATTATTGCTAATCTTTTGCTACCATATATAGCCAACCCAGCTCCACATATTTCTACACCGTGTATACGTACGCTCCCCTGGCAATCGCTTTACTCAATATTCGGAGTTACTTGACACCGCTGGTTGCCGATCACCGCCTGCTGCATGGTAAGAACTTGTAAGACATTGATATTTGCTTTACTGTGAGCGTTTTACCACCACATCCTAGTAGTTATAGGAACATTATTTTTGGGTTTTGTTTCTTGTTCTACTAATCATGACAGGATCCAGAGTCAATTCATGGGCTTTGTCGATCGCGGGAGACGTGCCACCACCTTTGCAAATACCACAACCGTCACGAGAGGTGCACAAACATCCAAATGCACATGATCAGGTTAATGTATCTATACCACCATTTAATGGCCGTTTTAAACCTGCTTTTTATATTGAATGGGAGTTCGACATAAAAAATATATTTGCTTCCCATAATTTCGATGAACATAAAAAGGTTAAGGTTGCGGTTGGTTCTTTCACTGGTTATGCTTTGGTTTGGTGGAGTGAATATTGTCGGTTACACCCTGATTATATACCTACTACTTGGGATGATTTGAAACTTGCCATGCGACATACTTTCGTCCCTGCTTATTATACTCGTGACATGATTAAAAAGTTGCAACACTTAAAACAAGGTAGTGAAACTGTAACAAAATATTATGATGATTTACAAACTACCTTGTTGCATTCCTCTTTAGAAGAAAGTGAAGATGATTTTATGGATAGATTTTGGGGAGGATTAAACCGTGATATTCAAGAGATACTAATTCATGAAGAGTGTTATCCTATGGACCATTTGTTTCATCTTGCATGCAAAGCTGAACAGGAAATGAAACGACGTGTTGGCCACGAGGAGAACAAGCGCACGGTGCACATTCCAAGAGTTGATATGATTGTTCCTTCAACTACTAGGCATACTATGACAACCACATCCGTTGTTGTCAGGACTACATCACCTCCACCATGTGACACATCGCCCCCGAGAGTGGCTACATCATCTGAGTTGATCATAAGAGGTAATGACAAAGGTACTAATCTTCCATCTCTACATGAGAATGATGAATGCCTTGTCAATTTGAATGCACCATCTGATGAGCTACCCACTACTTTGATCACACCACCTATTTTAGAGGACTACATTGATAATTTGACTTTGCCATGTGATCAAACAGCTGAAATACCAACAATGTTGAGTGCACCCATTGAATTAACTATTGATGCAAAAGAACCAATGTTTAATCATTTTGATATGACCTCTAATCTTGGTGATGATTCTGTGTTGAATGACTTATTGCATGTTTGTTTATTTAAGCATGTTGTAGCATGTAAATTTGATGCAAGTAAGGTTTATTCACCAATGTTGGGATGGTTTAATGATGAACATTGTCAATCTTTTGAAATGAATAAGAGCTTCACTTATATGTGCAAACTGAGTTGCAATATTTTCATGCCTTCTACTTCTTGTGCTAATTTTTTGGCTTTAGATTTTATGAACTATGCAAGTTACTCATCTATTCATGTGTCATATATGCAAAAATCAAGGGAAGTAAAAATGGATGACATATACATATACAACATGTACACCTTGTCTCTTTTGTTAGCCACATTTCAGATTAAGCAACGCCGAGGACGGCTTTATTTTCAAGAAGGGGAGGATGATGAGGACATGACTACCTTGGATATGACCAAAAATATTGCATATATGCATATTTGTCAGGTGATTTCTAGTGCAAACTATTCAATAATCTATTTGTGTTATCCAGAACAAAAATACTTCACACACTTTTGTGTTTTGTCTAATTGCAGGTGTATGGGACATTTGTACAATCCACATATGAAGATAAGGAAGAAAGAGATGTTTATTTGCTGTCCAAAAAGTTCTCTCACGTCACTTTTGGCCCAAGAGAAGATAGAGTCCAAGTCTCTCACGTTCTGGATTCAGGTTCGGACTGCACAGACATACCTGACTCAAAACGCACACAAGTTTTTCATACGGACTCCGAATTGGGTGATTCTTTTTTTGTTGGAAACTAGATTTCGTGCACTTTCCAACCCAATTGGAATCACCTTCAAATTCGTCCGGAGCGTTGAGTTGTGGACGAAACAATCTGGTGCTGCAGCAGAATCCGAGTCAAACTACAAGTCCAAAGGTGTTACATCACCTCCACTTGGGCCCATTGGCCTTGTACGACCTAGATTTAGTTTTAGGCTGCCTTGGGACGTCCTCCCACCTCCTTGGCCGCCACCCCTTGCTCCTATATAAGTAGATCCATCTAGTAGCTTTTCCTTAGGATTTGTTTAGTTAAAAGTTAGCCATTGCAACTTCGTGTACTTCGTTTGTGTCCAACGACCAGACCAAGACCACTTACGGATCCTCACCTTTATCAAAACTTCATATATACTCGCAATATTCAGATTGCTTTTATCATATTCTTGCTTGTTCTTCGATTGCTTGCAGGAATAGACCTTCGTGGTCAGGTTGATTGTGCTCCAGCGTGGTCAATAACCTTTCGGAGTTGGTTTAGCGATTGCTAAGGCGCAACGTCGTGCACGTTTGTAGTCGGATCGTCAAAGTCATCTTCACCAAATCGATAGTTATCATCTCATCGAAAGATCGGGACACCCCCGCCTCTATCAGCAGTGAAGCACCGGGAATTAAGTCAATCTGATGCTCAATCCCTCGAATAGGCGGTAATCCCGTTGTGATAGAGGCGAGGGTGTCCCGATCTTTCGATGAGATGATAACTATCGATTTGGTGGAGACGACTTTGACGATCTGACTACAAACATGCATGACGTTGCGCCTTAGCAATCGCTAAACCAACTCCGAGAGGTTATTGACCACGCTGGAGCACGTTCAACCTGACCACGAAGGTCTATTCCTGCAAGCAATCGAAGAACGAGCAAGAATATGATAAAGCAATCTGAATATTGCGAATATATATGCAGTATTGATAATGGTGGGGATCCGTAAGCGGTCTTGGTCTGGTCGTTGGACACAAACGAAGTACACGAAGTTGCAATGGCTAACTTTTAACTAAACAAATCCCAAGGAAAAAGCTACTAGATGGATCTACTTATATAGGAGCAAGGGGTGGTGGCCAAGGAGGTGGGAGGACGTCCCAAGGCAGCCTAAAACTAACCCTAGGTCGTACAAGGCTCATGGGCCCAAGTGGAGGTGATGCAACACCTTTGGGCTTGTAGTTTGACTCGGATTCTGCTGCAACGTCAGATTGTTTCGTCCGTAACTCAACGCTCCGGACGAATTTGAAGGTTAATCCAATTGGGATGGAAAGAGCAGGAAATCTAGTTTCCAACAAAAAAACAATCACCCAATTCGGAGTCCGTATGAAAAAGTTGTTGGCGTTTTGAGTCAGGTATGTCTGTGCAGTCCGAATCTGAATCCAGAACGTGAGAGACTTGGACTCTATCTTCTCTTGGCCCAAAAGTGACGTGAGAGGACTTTTTGAACACAACCTAAACATCTCCTTTTCCCTTATCTTCATATGTGGATTGTACAAATGTCGCATACACCTGCAATTAGACAAAACACAAAAGTGTGTGAAGTATTTTTGTTCTGGATAACATAAATAGACTATTGAACAGTTTGCATTAGAAATCACCTGACAAATATGCATGTATGCAATATTTTTGGTCGTATCCAAGGTAGTCATGTCCTCATCATCCTCCCCTTTTTGAAAACAAAGCCGTCCTCGGCATTGCTTAATCTGAAATGTGGCTAACAAAAGAGACAAGGTGTACATGTTGTATATGTATATGTCATCCATTTTAACTTCCCTTGATTTTTGCACATATGTCACATGTATACATGAGTAACTTTCATTGTTCATAAAATCTAAAGCCAAAAAATTATCACAAGAAGTAGAAGGCATAAAAATATTGCAACTCAGTTTGCACATATAAGTACAACTCTTATTCACTTCAAAAGATTGGCAATGTTCATCATTAAACCATCCTAACTTCGATGAATAAACCTTACTTGCATCAAATTTACATGCTACAACATGCTTAAATAAGCAAACATGTAATAAGTCATTGGACACAGAATCATCATCAAGATTAGAGGTCATATCAAAATGATTAAACATTGGTTCTTTTGCATCAACAGTTAATTCAATGGGTGCACTCAAAATTGTTGATATTTCAGTTGTTTGATCACATGACGCATTCATGACAGTAACAAGAGTCTCTAAAATAGGTGGTGTGCTCAAATCAATAGGTAACTCAACACATGATGCATTCAAGTTAACTAGGCATGCTTCATTCTCATGTGAAGTTATATCATCAAGACCTTTACGTTACCTCGCAGAGATGTAGCTGATGTAGGTACGGACGTTGACAATGTACCATACTCTTGAGATGATATTGCGCTCACAATCCGAGGTGGGGCTGCTCTAGTAGGTGCAATAGTGGAGTAACCAACCGGCGGTGGTGAGCATGAACTGGAATAGTAGTTGTTGTAGTCACCCAATGCATCCTCCTATATTTGTCTCTCAAAGGTACAAGCACGGACATACATACCAGTAATGCAACAAGGAATATACTGAAATCTTGCCTGAATATCATGGTTCAAACCACCAAAAAATCTATTCACTGTATCATCCTCAGATTCTTCTATATCACAATGATGCATATAAGATTTGAACTCTTGGTAGTAAGCATGAACAGTGTTACTGCCTTGTTTTAATTGCTCCAATTTGCGACGCAATTCACGACGATAGTAAGGAGGAAAAAAATTGTTGTCTCATTACAGCTTTCAAAACTTTCCAAGTTGTGGGTTGGTTATCAATGTTTTTCTTACAATGTACACACCACCAAACAGAAGCAAAACCAGTAAATGCTGTAATGGTAGCTCGTACTCTCTCAAGTTCAGAAAAATCATGGCGACTAAAAACTTGTTCTACTTCAAGCTCCCAAGCTAGATAAATAGCAGGATTAAATCTACCCTCAAATGATGGTAAAGAGATAACCTGACCATATGCTTGTGTGTGTTGTCCCAACTCTCGTGATGGTGAAGATGTGTCCGTCATCCAAGAACTTCTATCTCTGCAACCTGTCATGATTAGTAGAAACAAGAACCAAAATTCGAGAATAATGTTCCTATGAACTACTAGGATGTGGTTGTAAAGTGCTCACAGTAAAGCAAATATCAATATCTTACAAGTTCTTACCATGCGGCAGGTGGTGACAGGCAACCAGCGGTGTCAAATAACTCCGAAGATTGTGTAAAATGATTGCCAGGGGAACGTACGTATACACGGTGTAGAAATATGTGGAGCTAGGTTGGCTATATATGGTAGCAAAAGATTAGCAATAATCAATTCAGAGATGCAATGTTGAATAAACGCTCAACGACGGTACTGTGCTGGTCCTAGGCTAGATGAAACTAGAGACGCGAGCCTAGAACACTAATGAGGTCACGTCGTAGCACAACTAGCATCAATAAAGGATATGAAGTAGCTCTGGACAGCAAGATGTAAGTGAAGATCACAATAGCAGTAGACCTATTTAGAAGCTGATGTTGAGGTGCCAAATACTAAACTGCAACTATTTAGATGCGGCTCGTCGCTAGCTTTCATTTGAGTACTCGCGGAGCCAAAACAGACTTCATATGAGGAAGTTATGCCTGTTTTACTAAACAATGCACAAAACAGATTCCAATCCGAATTCAACTACGAGATTGAGTCTAGATAGATCCGAATTTTGTTTTTTTTTCTCCTCTCTTTTTTTTCTCACAATTTTTTTTCTTTTCCTTTCTTTTTTTTTCTCTGACTTTTTTTTTACTTTTTTTCTCTCATTTTTTTCTCTATCTTTTTTTTCTCTCTCCCTCTTTCCAAAACAAACTAGATAAGATGAAGATTGGATCAAGCGAAGATGGAAACGATCTCAACTATGATTATGACAATGAACGGTGGGTAGCACGTGGAGGAAATTGATGGATGGGTGGTGGACAGCGGAAGGGATAACATGCAGCGGCGACGTGACTAATGTGAACAGAACTCGAAACTCTAAACGACCTAGACACTAAGACCAGCAACTCGACACGACGATGCAACCGATAATTCAACTATGCAAGCAATGAAAAGAAAATTGCAAAGGCTCAGACTGGCTTGGACAAAGGATGAATAGATCTAACTCTTTTTTGTGGATTTTTCTTGGACAATAGGTAAGAAAATAAATCTACTCTAGGAAAACTGGAAATTCTCACCGAGCAACCTGAAAACTGATACCACTTGATAGAGGCAAAGGTGTCCCGATCTTTCGATGAGATGATAACTATCGATTTGGTGGAGACGACTTTGACGATCCGACTACAAACATGCATGACGTTGCGCCTTAGCAATCGCTAAACCAACTCCGAGAGGTTATTGACCACGCTGGAGCACGTTCAACCTGACCACGAAGGTCTATTCCTGCAAGCAATCGAAGAACGAGCAAGAATATGATAAAGCAATCTGAATATTGCGAATATATATGAAGTATTGATAATGGTGGGGATCCGTAAGCGGTCTTGGTCTGGTCGTTGGACACAAACGAAGTACACGAAGTTGCAATGGCTAACTTTTAACTAAACAAATCCCAAGGAAAAAGCTACTAGATGGATCTACTTATATAGGAGCAAGGGGTGGTGGCCAAGGAGGTGGGAGGACGTCCCAAGGCAGCCTAAAACTAACCCTAGGTCGTACAAGGCTCATGGGCCCAAGTGGAGGTGATGCAACACCTTTGGGCTTGTAGTTTGACTCGGATTCTGCTGCAACGTCAGATTGTTTCGTCCGTAACTCAACGCTCCGGACGAATTTGAAGGTGAATCCAATTGGGATGGAAAGAGCACGAAATCTAGTTTCCAACAAAAAAAGAATCACCCAATTCGGAGTCCGTATGAAAAAGTTGTTGGCGTTTTGAGTCAGGTATGTCTGTGCAGTCCGAATCTGAATCCAGAACGTAAGAGACTTGGACTCTATCTTCTCTTGGCCCAAAAGTGACGTGAGAGGACTTTTTGAACACAACCTAAACATCTCCTTTTCCCTTATCTTCATATGTGGATTGTACAAATGTCCCATACACCTGCAATTAGACAAATCACAAAAGTGTGTGAAGTATTTTTGTTCTGGATAACATAAATAGACTATTGAACATTTTGCATTAGAAATCACTTGACAAATATGCATGTATGCAATATTTTTGGTCGTATCCAAGGTAGTCATGTCCTCATCACGGTGGCACGTCTTGTGGAAAGACGTCAGCGAACTCCTGCAAAATGTTAGTGACAGCAGGAGGCAAAGAGGAAGGCATGTCCTCGAATGAAAATAATGCCTCTTTGCACACAAAAGCATAGCAAACAGATTTGCTGAAATCTAGCTCATCAATATCAGATTTGGTGGCAAATAAACATGCACTTTTCAATTTAATTTCAGAAGCAACACTAGATGGTTTATTATTAGGCTTCATTTGTTGCTAAAATTCTTTTGCCACAATCTGATTTTCACTCTTATTCTTCTCCTGTTTTGCTTTATTAGCTCTATTAATATCATCTTTCAAAATGGAATCAGGAGTCATAGGAAGCAAAGTAATATTTTTATCCTTATGAACAAGAGTATAGTGATTGTTTCTACCATGGTGTACAGAATTTTTATCAAATTGCCATGGTCTACCAAGTAATAAGGAACATGCTTGCATAGGTACCACATCACAATCAACATAATCAGCATATGTAGAGATACTAAAATGCACACGAACAGTACGTGTTACCTTAACCTTGCCGCTGTTGTTGAACCATTGGATGTAGTAAGGATGTGGATGTGGTCTTGTGGTGAGAGAAAGCTTCTCCACCATCTCCATGCTAGCCAAGTTGTTGCAGCTCCCTCCGTCTATTATGACACGCACAGAACGTTCCTTCACAACTCCCTTGGTATGGAACAAATTGTGCCTCTGATTTTGCTCAGCTTGTGTGACCTGCACACTCAAAACACGTTGAGCAACTAAACATTCATACCTGTCAGCGTCTTCAGGAGCCATGTATTGCGTCTCATGAGCAGAATCATCTCCACCATGTTCTTCACGTGTAATAAGAGCCAATGTCTCCTCATCATAGTCACTAGAGGACTCATATCCACCACCCTCGGTAGCAATCATCACACGCGGAGATTTGCATTCTCTCGCATAATGACCTCCTCCTTTACAACGACGACAAATAATATCACTTGTGTGCCCTGTTGATGCCCTGGAAGAAGAAGAACTCTGTGCAGGCCCGGCAGGTGCGCTCTTGGCAGATAATGGTGGTTGTTTCTATTTTCTTGTATCACGGCTGTAGGAGGCACCTGATTGAGGTGCTGGTGCAGTTGAAGTAGAAGATGCACGCGGTGTCCATGATGAAGGTCGGCCTGCAGAAAAGTTAGTTCGCGACAATGCTTGTTGAACCTGCACTTCACGTTCAGCTTTACAAGCAAGATGGAATAAACGAGTGATATTAGTATACTCCTTATAGTCTAGAATGGTCTGAATATCTCTATTTAATCCACCCAGAAAACGTGCAAGCATAGCTTCATTCTCCTCAACAATACCACATCTAATCATGCCAGTTTGTAATTCCTGATAATATTCTTCTACAGAATTTTTCCCTTGTCTTAAACGCTGCAATTTTTGAAGCAATTCACGTTGATAATATGGTGGAACCCAACGCGTACGCATAGCAGTTTTCAAAGCAGCCCAAGTAGTTGGAATAGGATATAATCTACAATGTTCAGACCACCATACACATGCAGAACTAGTGAAAGCTCAAAAAGCAGCAGCAACTCATCTCTCCTCAGGATATTGTAAACATGTAAATCGTTGTTCAGTTTCTAACTCCCTAGTAAGATATATATCAGGAACATATCTACCCTCAAATGGTGGAATATTCAATTTTAGTTTAGGAATATGGACATCATCTCGTACCTGAGGTGGTGGTGCAGGCCTACCATTACGAATATATACCTGAGGTCGACCTGCTGGTGGTGGTACAGGTGGCTGCACGTAGTGCTGATTTTGATCAACCTCATCCTCATAATCTCCCACATAATCATCCTCCTCCGCATCAGCAGCAGAAGCCACAGAAGTATCAACAGCAGCACCAACAGTTTGGCCAAACGCAAGAGGAACACGGCTTGCTCGGCGGAGGTCTGTTTCGCGACGTGGAGGTAGTCGTTGTTGTTGTTGTTGGAGAGGTGCGTTAGGTGCAGCGGGTGGTGGTGGTGGAAGACGCGCGAGCTATTCATTAAACTTGTTATCGAGCTTTGTTTCGAACGTCTTCTACTGCTACTGCTCCTGCTGGTACCCAGGAGGATGATGAGTATGCGGGCGATTATGAGGATGAGGTTGATCAAATCAGATCTACGAGCAGCCACCAGCACCACCACCAGCAGGTCGACCTCAGGTATATATTCGTAATGGTAGGCCTGCACCACCACCTCAGGTACGCGATGATGTCCATATTCCTAAACTGAAATTGAATATTCCACCATTTGAGGGTAGATATGTTCCTGATATATATCTTACTTGGGAGTTAGAAACTGAACAACGATTTACATGTTTACAATATCCTGAGGAGAGACGAGTTGCTGCTGCTGTTTGTGCTTTCACTAGTTTTGCATGTGTATGGTGGTCTGAACATTGTAGATTATATCCTATTCCAACTACTTGGGCTGCTTTGAAAACTGCTATGCGTACGCGTTGGGTTCCACCATATTATCAACGTGAATTGCTTCAAAAATTGCAGCGTTTAAGACAAGGGAAAAATTCTGTAGAAGAATATTATCAGGAATTACAAACTGGCATGATTAGATGTGGTATTGTTGAAGAGAATGAAGCTATGCTTGCACGTTTTCTGGGTGGATTAAATAGAGAGATTCAGACCATTCTAGACTATAAGGAGTATACTAATATCACTCGTTTATTCCATCTTGCTTGTAAAAGCTGAACGTGAAGTGCAGGATCGACAAGCATTGGGGCGAACTAACTTTTCTGCAGGCCGACCTTCATCATGGACACCACGTGCATCTTCTACTTCAACTGCACCAGCACCTCCATCCGGTGCCACCTCCAGCCGTGATACAAGAAAACAGGCACAACCACCATTATCTGCCAAGAGCGCACCTGCGGGGCCTGCACAGCGTTCTTCTTCTTCCATGGCATCAACAGGGCACACAAGTGATATTATTTGTCGTCGTTGTAAGGGAGGAGGTCATTATGCGAGAGAATGCAAATCTCCGCGTGTGATGATTGCTACCGCGCATGGTGGATATGAGTCCGCTAGTGACTATGATGAGGAGACTTTGGCTCTTATTACATGTGAAGAACATGGTGGAGATGATTCTGATCATGAGACACAATACATGGCTCCTGAAGACGCTGACAGGTATGAATGTTTAGTTGCTCAACGTGTTTTGAGTGTGCAGGTCACACAAGCTGAGCAAAATAAGAGGCACAATTTGTTCCATACCAAGGGAGTTGTGAAGGAACGTTCTGTGCGCGTCATCATAGACAGAGGGAGCTGCAACAACTTGGCTAGCATGGAGATGGTGGAGAAGCTTTCTCTCACCACAAGACCACATCCACATCCTTACTACATCCAATGGTTCAACAACAGCGGCGAGGTTAAGGTAACACGTACTGTTCGTGTGCATTTTAGTATCTCTACATATGCTGATTATGTTGATTGTGATGTGGTACCTATGCAAGCATGTTCCTTATTACTTGGTAGACCATGGCAATTTGATAAAAATTCTGTACACCATGGTAGAAACAATCACTATACTCTTATTCATAAGGATAAAAATATTACTTTGCTTCCTATGACTCCTTATTCCATTTTGAAAGATGATATTAATAGAGCTAATAAAGCACAACAGGAGAAGAATAAGAGTGAAAATCAGATTGTGGCAAAAGAATTTGAGCAACAAATGAAGCCTAATAATAAACCATCTAGTGTTGCTTCTGTAATTAAATTGAAAAGTGCATGTTTATTTGCCACCAAATCTGATATTGATGAGCTAGATTTCAGCAAATCTGTTTGCTATGCTTTTGTGTGCAAAGATGCATTATTTTCATTCGAGGACGTGCCTTCCTCTTTGCCTCCTGCTGTCACTAACATTTTGCACGAGTTCGCTGACGTTTTTCCACAAGACGTGCCACCGGGATTACCGCCTATTCGAGGGATTGAGCATCAGATTGACTTAATTCCCGGTGCTTCACTGCCAAACCGTGCACCATACCGTACCAATCCAGAGGAGACGAAGGAGATTATGCGTCAAGTACAAGAGCTTCTCGACAAAGGTTATATACGCAAATCCCTTAGTCCTTGTGCTGTTCCTATTATTCTAGTGCCGAAAAAGGATGGTACATCACGTATGTGTGTTGATTGTAGAGGCATTAATAATATTACTATTCGTTATCGTCATCCTATTCCTAGGCTAAATGATATGCTTGATGAATTGAGTGGCTCTACAATATTCTCCAAAGTTGATTTGCGTAGTGGATACCATCAAATTCGTATGAAATTGGGAGATGAATGGAAAACAGCATTTAAAACTAAGTTTGGATTATATGAGTGGTTAGTCATGCCTTTTGGGTTAACTAATGCACCTAGTACTTTCATGAGATTAATGAACGAAGTTTTACGTGCTTTCATTGGACGATTTGTGGTAGTTTACTTTGATGACATATTGATTTATAGCAGATCTTTGGAAGAACATTTGGAACATTTACGTGCTGTTTTTATTGCTCTACGTGATGCACGTTTGTTTGGTAACCTTGGGAAGTGCACCTTTTGCACCGACCGAGTATCTTTTCTTGGCTATGTTGTTACTCCACAGGGAATTGAAGTTGATAAAGCCAAGATTGAAGCTATTGATTTTAAAAATGCATGAGTTAACTAAGGAAAACATTGAGCGTATGAATGCTAAATATAAACTTGCTGGAGATAAGGGTAGAAAACATGTTGTGTTTGCACCTGGAGATCTTGTTTGGTTACATTTGCGTAAGGATAGATTTCCTGATTTGCGCAAATCAAAGCTAATGCCACGTGCTGATGGTCCCTTTAAGGTGTTAGAGAAAATAAATGATAATGCATATAAACTTGAGCTGCCTGCAGATTTTGGGGTTAGTCCCACTTTTAACATTGCAGATTTGAAGCCTTATTTGGGTGAGGAAGATGAACTTCCGTCGAGGACGACTTCATTTCAAGAAGGGGAGGATGATGAGGACATCAATACAATTGTTACACCCACAGCCCCTGCTGCTATACATACTGGACCAATTACTAGAGCTCGTGCACGCCAACTTAATTACCAGGTACTTTCGTTTCTTGGTAATGATTCTAATGTTCATGAGAATATGATGCTGCCTAAATTGGATACATTTGTTTTGCTTACAAATGAAGGGCCTAGCTTGGAGAAGGATGAACATTGGAGCAAGAACAAGCATGGAGATGATGGCATGCGCAAGGGGAACAAGAACGGAGTTACAAGTGATGATTTCAGGACTTTGAAGCCACCATAATGGGTGCATGAAGCCTTGGACGAAATATACAAGATGCCACTTCATAAATTTCGTCCCGAGGCTATTTTAGGTGCTGCGTCACCTTATTATTGGGCCAGGCCCATGTAATTTCGAAATACATAAGTATAGGCTATTTTTAGAGTCCGTATGTGTGGGGAAACAAGAGATAGGGTTGATTTCGGACCCCTCCACCAAGGGCCACGAAATTCCCCCCTCTTCCTCCATATATACAGCCCTTAGGGCATCGTTTAGACTTTGGTTTTGTTTAGATTAAAAGTTCGCCATAGCTGCAACTTCGCGTACTTCGTTTGTGTTCAACGACCAGACAAAGGCGTCACAGAACCCCACCTTGATCAATAAAGCTTTCATCTTATATTCGCAATATCCAGATTGCAATCTTAGTTTCTTGCTTGTTCTTCGTTTGCTCGCAGGAAACAGACCCTCGTGGTCAGGTTGATCGTGCTCCGGCGTGGTCAATAACCTCTCAGAGTTGGTTTAGCGATTGCTAAGGCGCGACGTCCTCGCACGTTCGTAGTCGGATCGTCAAAGTCGACTTCCACCAAAGCGAAATCCACCATCTCATCGAAAGACGGGACACCTTTGCCTCTATCACAAGTGATATTATTTGTCGTCGTTGTAAGGGAGGAGGTCATTATGCGAGAGAATGCAAATCTCCGCGTGTGATGATTGCTACCGCGGATGGTGGATATGAGTCCGCTAGTGACTATGATGAGGAGACTTTGGCTCTTATTACACGTGAAGAACATGGTGGAGATGATTCTGATAATGAGACGCAATACATGGCTCCTGAAGACGCTGACAGGTATGAATGTTTAGTTGCTCAACGTGTTTTGAGTGTGCAGATCACACAAGCTGAGCAAAATCAGAGGCACAATTTGTTCCATACCAAGGGAGTTGTGAAGGAACGTTCTGTGCGCGTCATCATAGACGGAGGGAGCTGCAACAACTTGGCTAGCATGGAGATGGTCGAGAAGCTTTCTCTCACCACAAGACCACATCCACATCCTTACTACATCCAATGGTTCAACAACAGCGGCAAGGTTAAGGTAACACGTACTGTTCGTGTGCATTTTAGTATATCTACATATGCTGATTATGTTGATTGTGATGTGGTACCTATGCAAGCATGTTCCTTATTACTTGGTAGACCATGGCAATTTGATAAAAATTCTGTACACCATGGTAGAAACAATCACTATACTCTTGTTCATAAGGATAAAAATATTACTTTGCTTCCTATGACTCCTGATTCCATTTTGAAAGATGATATTAATAGAGCTAATAAAGCAAAACAGGAGACGAATAAGAGTGAAAATCAGATTGTGGCAACAGAATTTGAGCAACAAATGAAGTCTAATAGTAAACCATCTAGTGTTGCTTCTGAAATTAAATTGAAAAGTGCATGTTTATTTGCCACCAAATCTGATATTGATGAGCTAGATTTCAGCAAATCTGTTTGCTATGCTTTTGTGTGCAAAGAGGCATTATTTTCATTCGAGGACGTGCCTTCCTCTTTGCCTCCTGCTGTCACTAACATTTTGCAGGAGTTCGCTGACGTCTTTCCACAAGACGTGCCACCGGGATTACCGCCTATTCGAGGGATTGAGCATCAGATTGACTTAATTCCCGGTGCTTCACTGCCAAACCGTGCACCATACCGTACCAATCCAGAGGAGACGAAGGAGATTATGCGCCAAGTACAAGAGCTTCTCGACAAAGGTTATATACGCGAATCCCTTAGTCCTTGTGCTGTTCCTATTATTCTAGTGCCGAAAAAGGATGGTACATCACGTATGTGTGTTGATTGTAGAGGCATTAATAATATTACTATTCGTTATCGTCATCCTATTCCTAGGCTAGATGATATGCTTGATGAATTGAGTGGCTCTACAATATTCTCCAAAGTTGATTTGCGTAGTGGCTACCATCAAATTCGTATGAAATTGGGAGATGAATGGAAAACAACATTTCAAACTAAGTTTGGATTATATGAGTGGTTAGTCATGCCTTTTGGGTTAACTAATGCACCTAGTACTTTCATGAGATTAATGAACGAAGTTTTACGTGCTTTCATTGGACGATTTGTGGTAGTTTACTTTGATGACATACTGATTTATAGCAGATCTTTGGAAGAACATTTGGAACATTTACGTGCTGTTTTTATTGCTCTACGTGATGCACGTTTGTTTGGTAACCTTGGGAAGTGCACCTTTTGCACCGACCGAGTATCTTTTCTTGGCTATGTTGTTACTCCACAGGGAATTGAAGTTGACAAAGCCAAGATTGAAGCTATTGAGAGTTGGCCGCAGCCCAAAACGGTCACACAGGTGAGGAGTTTTCTTGGCCTCGCTGGATTCTATAGGCGTTTTGTGAGAGATTTCAGCACCATTGCTGCACCTCTCAACGAGCTTACAAAGAAGGATGTGCCTTTTGTTTGGGGTACCGCACAGGAAAAAGCCTTCACGGTATTGAAAGATAAGTTGACACATGCTCCTTTACTCCAACTTCCTGATTTTAATAAGACTTTTGAGCTTGAATGTGATGCTAGTGGAATTGGCTTAAGAGGTGTGTTATTACAAGATGGCAAACCTGTTGCATACTTTTCTGAAAAATTGAGTGGGCCTAGTCTGAATTATTCTACTTATGATAAAGAATTATATGCTCTTGTTCGGACTTTAGAAACATGGCAACATTATTTATGGCCCAAAGAATTTGTTATACATTCTGATCATGAATCTTTGAAACATATTAAAAGTCAAGCTAAACTGAATCGTAGACATGCTAAATGGGTTGAATTCATTGAGACTTTCCCTTATGTCATTAAACACAAGAAGGGAAAAGAAAATGTTATTGCTGATGCATTGTCTCGTCGCTATACTATGCTTTCACAACTTGACTTCAAAATATTTGGTTTGGAGACCATCAAAGATCAATATGTGCATGATGCTGATTTTAAAGATGTAATGCAGAATTGTAAAGAAGGAAGAATGTGGAACAAGTTTGTTGTTAACGATGGATTTTGTGTTTCGTGCTAACAAGCTATGCATTCCAGCTAGCTCGGTTCGTCTTTTGTTGTTACAGGAGGCGCATGGAGGAGGATTAATGGGACACTTTGGCGTGAAGAAGACGGAGGACGTACTTGCTACACATTTCTTTTGGCCAAAGATGAGACGGGATGTTGAGCGTTTTATTGCTCGCTGCACTACATGTCAAAAAGCTAAGTCACGACTCAATGCTCATGGTTTATATATGCCTTTGCCTGTACCTAGTGTTCCTTGGGAGGATATATCTATGGACTTTGTTTTAGGTTTACCTCGAACAAAGAAGGGAAGGGATAGCATATTTGTTGTCGTGGATAGATTCTCGAAAATGGCACACTTTATACCATGTCATAAAAGCGATGATGCTGTTAATGTTGCTGATTTGTTCTTTCGTGAAATTATTCGCTTGCATGGTGTGCCAAATACTATTGTTTCAGATCGTGATACTAAATTTCTTAGCCACTTTTGGAGATGTGATGAGGACATGACTACCTTGGATATGACCAAAAATATTGCATCCAGTTGCTCAGTGAGAATTTCCAGTTTTCCTAGATTAGATTTATTTTCTTACCTATTGTCGAAGAAAAATCCACAAAAAAAGAGTTAGATCTATTCATCCTTTGTCCAAGCCAGTCTGAGCCTTTGCAATTTTCTTTTCATTGCTTGCATAGTTGAATTATCGGTTGCATCGTCGTGTCGAGTTGCTGGTCTTAGTGTCTAGGTCGTTTAGAGTTTCGAGTTCTGTTCACATTAGTCACATCGCCGCTGCATCGTTATCCCTTCCGCTGTCCACCACCCATCCATCAATTTCCTCCACGTGCTACCCACCGTTCATTGTCATAATCATAGTTGAGATCGTTCCCATCTTCGCTTGATCCAATCTACATCTTATCTAGTTTGTTTTGAAAAGAGGGAGAGAGAAAAAAAAGATAGAGAAAAAAAACGAGAGAAAAAAA
>NC_057797.1:331231024-331282506 GCF_018294505.1 Triticum aestivum
ATTTCCTCCACGTGCTACCCACCGTTCATTGTCATAATCATAGTTGAAATCGTTCCCATCTTCGCTTGATCCAATCTACATCTTATCTAGTTTGTTTTGAAAAGAGGGAGAGAGAAAAAAAAGATAGAGAAAAAAAAACGAGAGAAAAAAAGTAAAAAAAAGTCAGAGAAAAAAAAAGAAAGGAAAAGAAAAAAAAGTGTGAGAAAAAAAAGAGAGAAGAAAAAAAAATTGGATCTATCTAGAATCAATCTCGTACCTGAATTCGGATTGGAATCTGTTTTGCGCACTGTTCAGTAAAATAGGTGTATCTTCCTCATACGAAGTCAGTTTTGGCTCCGTGAGTACTCAAATTGAAGATAGCGACGAGCCGCATCTAAATAGTTGCAGAAGCTATGATAGAGACGAGGGTCCCGATCTTTCGATGAGATGGTGGATTTCGCTTTGGTGGAAGTCGACTTTGACGATCCGACTACGAACGTGCGAGGACGTCGCGCCTTAGCAATCGCTAAACCAACTCCGAGAGGTTATTGACCACGCCGGAGCACGATCAACCTGACCACGAGGGTCTGTTTCCTGCGAGCAAACGAAGAACAAGCAAGAAACTAAGATTGCAATCTGGATATTTCGAATATAAGATGAAAGCTTTATTGATCAAGGTGGGGTTCTGTGACGCCTTTGTCTGGTCGTTGAACACAAACGAAGTACGCGAAGTTGCAGCTATGGCGAACTTTTAATCTAAACAAAACCCAAAGTCTAAACGATGCCCTAAGGGCTGTATATATGGAGGAAGAGGGGGAGAATTTCGTGGCCCTTGGTGGAGGGGTCCGAAATCAACCCTATCTCTTGTTTCCCCACACATACGGACTCTAAAAATAGCCTATACTTATGTATTTCGAAATTACATGGGCCTGGCCCAATAATAAGGTGACGCAGCACCTAAAATAGCCTCGGGACGAAATTTATGAAGTGGCGTCTTGTATATTTCGTCCAAGGCTTCATGCACCCATTATGGTGGCTTCAAAGTCCTGAAATCATCACTTGTAACTCCGTTCTTGTTTCCCTTGCGCATGCCATCACTCCATGCTTGTTCTTGCTCCAATGTTCATCCTTCTCCAAGCTAGGCCCTTCATTTGTAAGCAAAACAAATGTATCCAATTTAGGCAGCATCATATTCTCATGAACATTAGAATCATTACCAAGAAACGAAAGTACCTGGTAATTTAGTTGGCGTGCACGAGCTCTAGTAATTGGTCCAGTATGTATAGCAGCAGGGGCTGTGGGTGTAACAATTGTATTGATGTCCTCATCATCCTCCCCTTCTTGAAATGAAGTCGTCCTCGACGGAAGTTCATCTTCCTCACCCAAATAAGGCTTCAAATCTGCAATGTTAAAAGTGGGACTAACCCCAAAATCTGCAGGCAGCTCAAGTTTATATGCATTATCATTTATTTTCTCTAACACCTTAAAGGGACCATCAGCACGTGGCATTAACTTTGATTTGCGCAAATCAGGAAATCTATCCTTACGCAAATGTAACCAAACAAGATCTCCAGGTATAAAAACAACATGTTTTCTACCCTTATCTCCAGCAAGTTTATATTTAGCATTCATGCGCTCAATGTTTTCCTTAGTTAACTCATGCATTTTTAAAATCAATTCAGCACGTTGTTTAGCATCAAAATTAACCTTCTCCGAAGATGGAAGAGGAAACAAATCAATAGGTGCACGAGGTAGGAAACCATACACAACTTCAAAAGGGCACATCTTAGTAGTAGAATGCAATGAACGATTATAAGCAAATTCAATATGAGGCAAGCATTCCTACCACATTTTCTTATTATTCTTCAAAACAGCCCTAAGCATAGTAGACAACGTTCTATTGACTACTTCAGTTTGTCCATCAGTTTGGGGGTGACAAGTAGTACTAAAAAGCAGTTTAGTCCCCAACTTAGCCCATAAACATCTCCAAAAGTGGCTAAGAAATTTAGTATCACGATCTGAAACAATAGTATTTGGCACACCATGCAAGCGAATAATTTCACGAAAGAACAAATCAGCAACATTAACAGCATCATCGCTTTTATGACATGGTATAAAGTGTGCCATTTTCGAGAATCTATCCACGACAACAAATATGCTATCCCTCCCCTTCTTTGTTCGAGGTAAACCTAAAACAAAGTCCATAGAAATATCCTCCCAAGGAACACTAGGTACAGGCAAAGGCATATATAAACCATGAGGATTGAGTCGTGACTTAGCTTTTTGACATGTAGTGCATCGAGCAATAAAACGCTCAACATCCCGTCTCATGTTTGGCCAAAAGAAATGTGTAGCAAGTACGTCCTCCGTCTTCTTCACGCCAAAATGTCCCATTAATCCTCCTCCATGCGCCTCCTGCAACAACAAAAGACGAACGGAGCTAGCTGGAATGCATAGCTTGTTAGCACGAAACACAAATCCATCGTTAACGACAAACTTGTTCCACATTCTTCCTTCTTTACAATTCTGCATTACATCTTTAAAATCAGCATCATGAACATATTGATCTTTGATGGTCTCCAAACCAAATATTTTGAAGTCAAGTTGTGAAAGCATAGTATAGCGACGAGACAATGCATCAGCAATAACATTTTCTTTTCCCTTCTTGTGTTTAATGACATAAGGGAAAGTCTCAATGAATTCAACCCATTTAGCATGTCTACGATTCAGTTTAGCTTGACTTTTAATATGTTTCAAAGATTCATGATCAGAATGTATAACAAATTCTTTGGGCCATAAATAATGTTGCCATGTTTCTAAAGTCCGAACAAGAGCATATAATTCTTTATCATAAGTAGAATAATTCAGACTAGGCCCACTCAATTTTTCAGAAAAGTATGCAACAGGTTTGCCATCTTGTAATAACACACCTCCTAATCCAATTCCACTAGCATCACATTCAAGCTCAGAAGTCTTATTAAAATCAGAAGTTGGAGTAAAGGAGCATGTGTCAACTTATCTTTCAATACCGTGAAGGCTTCTTCCTGTGCGGTACCCCAAACAAAAGGCACATCCTTCTTTGTAAGCTCGTTGAGAGGTGCAGCAATGGTGCTGAAATCTCTCACAAAACGCCTATAGAATCCAGCGAGGCCAAGAAAACTCCTCACTTGTGTGACCGTTTTGGGCTGCGGCCAACTCTCAATAGCTTCAATCTTGGCTTTGTCAACTTCAATTCCCTGTGGAGTAACAACATAGCCAAGAAAAGATACTCGGTCGGTGCAAAAGGTGCACTTCCCAAGGTTACCAAACAAACGTGCATCACGTAGAGCAATAAAAACAGCACGTAAATGTTCCAAATGTTCTTCCAAAGATCTGCTATAAATCAGTATGTCATCAAAGTAAACTACCACAAATCGTCCAATGAAAGCACGTAAAACTTCGTTCATTAATCTCATGAAAGTACTGGGTGCATTAGTTAACCCAAAAGGCATGACTAACCACTCATATAATCCAAACTTAGTTTTAAATGCTGTTTTCCATTCATCTCCCAATTTCATACGAATTTGATGGTAGCCACTACGCAAATCAACTTTGGAGAATATTGTAGAACCACTCAATTCATCAAGCATATCATCTAGCCTAGGAATAGGATGACGATAACGAATAGTAATATTATTAATGCCTCTACAATCAACACACATACGTGATGTACCATCCTTTTTCGGCACTAGAATAATAGGAACAGCACAAGGACTAAGGGATTCGCGTATATAACCTTTGTCGAGAAGCTCTTGTACTTGGCGCATAATCTCCTTCGTCTCCTCTGGATTGGTACGGTATGGTGCACGGTTTGGCAGTGAAGCACCGGGAATTAAGTCAATCTGATGCTCAATCCCTCGAATAGGCGGTAATCCCGGTGGCACGTCTTGTGGAAAGACGTCAGCGAACTCCTGCAAAATGTTAGTGACAGCAGGAGGCAAAGAGGAAGGCACGTCCTCGAATGAAAATAATGCCTCTTTGCACACAAAAGCATAGCAAACAGATTTGCTGAAATCTAGCTCATCAATATCAGATTTGGTGGCAAATAAACATGCACTTTTCAATTTAATTTCAGAAGCAACACTAGATGGTTTACTATTAGACTTCATTTGTTGCTCAAATTCTGTTGCCACAATCTGATTTTCACTCTTATTCGTCTCCTGTTTTGCTTTATTAGCTCTATTAATATCATCTTTCAAAATGGAATCAGGAGTCATAGGAAGCAAAGTAATATTTTTATCCTTATGAACAAGAGTATAGTGATTGTTTCTACCATGGTGTACAGAATTTTTATCAAATTGCCATGGTCTACCAAGTAATAAGGAACATGCTTGCATAGGTACCACATCACAATCAACATAATCAGCATATGTAGATATACTAAAATGCACACGAACAGTACGTGTTACCTTAACCTTGCCGCTGTTGTTGAACCATTGGATGTAGTAAGGATGTGGATGTGGTCTTGTGGTGAGAGAAAGCTTCTCGACCATCTCCATGCTAGCCAAGTTGTTGCAGCTCCCTCCGTCTATGATGACGCGCACAGAACGTTCCTTCACAACTCCCTTGGTATGGAACAAATTGTGCCTCTGATTTTGCTCAGCTTGTGTGATCTGCACACTCAAAACACGTTGAGCAACTAAACATTCATACCTGTCAGCGTCTTCAGGAGCCATGTATTGCGTCTCATTATCAGAATCATCTCCACCATGTTCTTCACGTGTAATAAGAGCCAAAGTCTCCTCATCATAGTCACTAGCGGACTCATATCCACCATCCGCGGTAGCAATCATCACACGCGGAGATTTGCATTCTCTCGCATAATGACCTCCTCCTCACTTGTGTGCCCTGTTGATGCTATGGAAGAAGAAGAACGCTGTGTAGGCCCCGCAGGTGCGCTCTTGGCAGATAATGGTGGTTGTGCCTGTTTTCTTGTATCACGGCTGGAGGTGGCACCTGATGGAGGTGCTGGTGCAGTTGAAGTAGAAGATGCACGTGGTGTCCATGATGAAGGTCGGCCTGCAGAAAAGTTAGTTCGCCCCAATGCTTGTCGATCCTGCACTTCACGTTCAGCTTTACAAGCAAGATGGAATAAACGAGTGATATTAGTATACTCCTTATAGTCTAGAATGGTCTGAATCTCTCTATTTAATCCACCCAGAAAACGTGCAAGCATAGCTTCATTCTCCTCAACAATACCACATCTAATCATGCCAGTTTGTAATTCCTGATAATATTCTTCTACAGAATTTTTCCTTTGTCTTAAACGCTGCAATTTTTGAAGCAATTCACGTTGATAATATGGTGGAACCCAACGCGTACGCATAGCAGTTTTCAAAGCAGCCCAAGTAGTTGGAATAGGATATAATCTACAATGTTCAGACCACCATACACATGCAAAACTAGTGAAAGCACAAACAGCAGCAGCAACTCGTCTCTCCTCAGGATATTGTAAACATGTAAATCGTTGTTCAGTTTCTAACTCCCAAGTAAGATATATATCAGGAACATATCTACCCTCAAATGATGGAATATTCAATTTCAGTTTAGGAATATGGACATCATCCTGAGGTGGTGGTGCAGGCCTACCATTACGAATATATACCTGAGGTCGACCTGCTGGTGGTGGTACAGGTGGCTGCATGTAGTGTTGATTTTGATCAACCTCATCCTCATAATCTCCCACATAATCATCCTCCTCCGCATCAGCAGCAGGAGCCATAGAAGTATCAACAGCAGCACCAACAGTTTGGCCAAACGCAAGAGGAACACGGCTTGCTCGGCGGAGGTCTGCTTCGCGACGTGGAGGTAGTCGTTGTTGTTGTTGTTGGAGAGGTGCGTTAGGTGCAGCGGGTGGTGGTGGTGGAAGACGCGCGAGCAATTCATTAAACTTGTTATCGAGCTTTGTTTCGAACGTCTTCTCAAGGCCAGTGATCTTCTCCATGGCCTCTTCAAAATTGTTCAGCACATCTTGCACCTGTTCAGTCATCATTTGCTGAAACTTATCATGAAGCTCCTTGTTCGATAAATTCTCCCAGTCAATCTCGTCAGCTTGTGATCCTGGCATGGTTAGCAGCAATAGAAACACACAAGAATATGATCCTACAGACTACGAACAAGTGGTGGTGGTGGGTGTCACAAATCCGTCAAGCAAATCTCAAATTCTTACCAGTTCTTACCCAGCAGCAGGCGGTGATCGGCAACCGTTGTAGTCAAAAACTCTCAAAGCTTGGATAGAGCGATTACCAGGGAGAGTCGAACACACGACGTAGATGTATGTGGAGCTGGGAAGGCTTATAGTATGGTAGCAAAAAGGGTCAGCAATAATCAATTCAGAGATGCAAAGTTGATGAGGACATCAATACAATTGTTACACCCACAGCCCCTGCTGCTATACATACTGGACCAATTACTAGAGCTCGTGCACGCCAACTAAATTACCAGGTACTTTCGTTTCTTGGTAATGATTCTAATGTTCATGAGAATATGATGCTGCCTAAATTGGATACATTTGTTTTGCTTACAAATGAAGGGCCTAGCTTGGAGAAGGATGAACATTGGAGCAAGAACAAGCATGGAGATGATGGCATGCGCAAGGGGAACAATAATGGAGTTACAAGTGATGATTTCAGGACTTTGAAGCCACCATAATGGGTGCATGAAGCCTTGGACGAAATATACAAGATGCCACTTCATAAATTTCGTCCCGAGGCTATTTTAGGTGCTGCGTCACCTTATTATTGGGCCAGGCCCATGTAATTTCGAAATACATAAGTATAGGCTATTTTTAGAGTCCGTATGTGTGGGGAAACAAGAGATAGGGTTGATTTCGGACCCCTCCACCAAGGGCCACGAAATTCCCCCCTCTTCCTCCATATATACAGCCCTTAGGGCATCGTTTAGACTTTGGGGGTTTTGTTTAGATTAAAAGTTCGCCATAGCTGCAACTTCGCGTACTTCGTTTGTGTTCAACGACCAGACAAAGGCGTCACAGAACCCCACCTTGATCAATAAAGCTTTCATCTTATATTCGCAATATCCAGATTGCAATCTTAGTTTCTTGCTTGTTCTTCGTTTGCTCGCAGGAAACAGACCCTCGTGGTCAGGTTGATCGTGCTCCGGCGTGGTCAATAACCTCTCGGAGTTGGTTTAGCGATTGCTAAGGCGCGACGTCCTCGCACGTTCGTAGTCGGATCGTCAAAGTCGACTTCCACCAAAGCGATATCCATCATCTCATCGAAAGATCGGGACCCTCGCCTCTATCAGTCACTCATATCACTCATGGTGGGGTGGCTCTCCTCACATGAGAATTTGGGCATCTCTTTATATGTGGGTGTCGGAGAGATGTTGGTGCAAATGTCTCCATGCTCAATCATGTCGTGGTTGTAGCCGTGGATGAACGCCGAAGATGGCACATTATCACTCTCCTCTAAGACCAAAGAAAAGGTCTCATGTGCGGTCTCATAGCTTGACTCGGAGTATGAGTCCAATATGGGCGCCGTCTTCAAGTGTGATGAGGACATCAATACCATTGTTACACCCACAGCCCCTACTACATATACGGGACCAATTACTAGAGCTCGCGCACGCCAATTAAATTATCAGGTACTTTCGTTTCTTGGTAATGATTCTAATGTTCATGAGAATATGATGCTGCCTAAATTGGATACATTTGTTTTGCTTACAAATGAAGGGCCTAGCTTGGAGAAGGATGAACATTGGAGCAAGAACAAGCATGGAGATGATGGCATGCGCAAGGGGAATAAGAACGGAGTTACAAGTGATGATTTCAGGACTTTGAAGCCACCATAATGGGTGCATGAAGCCTTGGATGAAATATACAAGATGCCACTTCATAAATTTCGTCCCGAGGCTATTTTAGGTGTTGCGTCACCTTATTATTGGGCCAGGCCCATGTAATTTCGAAATACATAAGTATAGGCTATTTTTAGAGTCCGTATGTGTGGGGAAACAAGAGATAGGGTTGATTTCGGACCCCTCCACCAAGGGCCACGAAATTCCCCCCTCTTCCTCCATATATACAGCCCTTAGGGCATCGTTTAGACTTTGGGTTTTGTTTAGATTAAAAGTTCGCCATAGCTGCAACGTCGCGTACTTCGTTTGTGTTCAACGACCAGACAAAGGCGTCACAGAACCCCACCTTGATCAATAAAGCTTTCATCTTATATTCGCAATATCCAGATTGCAATCTTAGTTTCTTGCTTGTTCTTCGTTTGCTCGCAGGAAACAGACCCTCGTGGTCAGGTTGATCGTGCTCCGGCGTGGTCAATAACCTCTCGGAGTTGGTTTAGCGATTGCTAAGGCGCGACGTCCTCGCACGTTCGTAGTCGGATCGTCAAAGTCGACTTCCACCAAAGCGAAATCCACCATCTCATCGAAAGACGGGACACCTTGGCCTCTATCAGGAAGTGCACCTTTTGCACCGACCGAGTATCTTTTCTTGGCTATGTTGTTACTCCACAGGGAATTGAAGTTGATAAAGCCAAGATTGAAGCTATTGAGAGTTGGCCGCAACCCAAAACGGTCACACAAGTGAGGAGTTTTCTTGGCCTCGCTGGATTCTATAGGCGTTTTGTGAGAGATTTCAGCACCATTGCTGCACCTCTCAATGAGCTTACAAAGAAAGATGTGCCTTTTCTTTGGGGTACCGCACAGGAAGAAGCCTTCTCGGTATTGAAAGATAAGTTGACACATGCTCCTTTACTCCAACTTCCTGATTTTAATAAGACTTTTGAGCTTGAATGTGATGCTAGTGGAATTGGATTAGGCGGTGTGTTATTAAAAGATGGCAAACCTGTTGCATACTTTTCTGAAAAATTGAGTGGGCTTAGTCTGAATTATTCTACTTATGATAAAGAATTATATGCTCTTGTTCGGACTTTAGAAACATGGCAACATTATTTATGGCCCAAAGAATTTGTTATACATTCTGATCATGAATCTTTGAAACATATTAAAAGTCAAGCTAAACTGAATCGTAGACATGCTAAATGGGTTGAATTCATTGAGACTTTTCCTTATGTCATTAAACACAAGAAGGGAAAAGAAAATGTTATTGCTGATGCATTGTCTCGCCACTATATTATGCTTTCACAGCTTGACTTCAAAATATTTGGTTTGGGGACCATCAAAGATCAATATGTGCATGATGCTGATTTTAAAGATGTAATGCAGAATTGTAAAGAAGGAAGAATGTGGAACAAGTTCGTCGTTAATGATGGATTTGTGTTTCGTGCTAACAAGCTCTGCATTCCAGTTAGCTCCGTTCGTCTTTTGTTGTTGCAGGAGGCGCATGGAGGAGGATTAATGGGACACTTTGGCGTGAAGAAGACGGAGGACGTACTTGCTACACATTTCTTTTGGCCAAAGATGAGACGGGATGTTGAGCGTTTTATTGCTCGATGCACTACATGTCAAAAAGCTAAGTCACGACTCAATCCTCATGGTTTATATATGCCTTTGCCTGTACCTAGTGTTCCTTGGGAGGATATATCTATGGACTTTGTTTTAGGTTTACCTCGAACAAAGAAGGGGAGGGATAGCATATTTGTTGTCGTGGATAGATTCTCGAAAATGGCACACTTTATACCATGTCATAAAAGCGATGATGCTGTTAATGTTGCTGATTTGTTTTTTCGTGAAATTATTCGCTTGCATGGTGTGCCAAATACTATTGTTTCAGATCGTGATACTAAATTTCTTAGCCATTTTTGGAGATGTTTATGGGCTAAGTTGGGGACTAAACTGCTTTTTAGTACTACTTGTCACCCCCAAACTGATGGACAAACTGAAGTAGTCAATAGAACGTTGTCTACTATGCTTAGGGCTGTTTTGAAGAATAATAAGAAAATGTGGGAGGAATGCTTGCCTCATATTGAATTTGCTTATAATCGTTCATTGCATTCTACTACTAAGATGTGCCCTTTTGAAGTTGTGTATGGTTTCCTACCTCGTGCACCTATTGATTTGTTGCCTCTTCCATCTTCGGAGAAGGTTAATTTTGATGCTAAACAATGTGCTGAATTGATTTTAAAAATGCATGAGTTAACTAAGGAAAACATTGAGCGTATGAATGCTAAATATAAACTTGCTAGAGATAAGGGTAGAAAACATGTTGTGTTTGCACCTGGAGATCTTGTTTGGTTACATTTGCGTAAGGATAGATTTCCTGATTTGCGCAAATCAAAGTTAATGCCACGTGCTGATGGTCCCTTTAAGGTGTTAGAGAAAATAAATGATAATGCATATAAACTTGAGCTGCCTGCAGATTTTGGGGTTAGTCCCACTTTTAACATTGCAGATTTGAAGCCTTATTTGGGTGAGGAAGATGAACTTCCGTCGAGGACGACTTCATTTCAAGAAGGGGAGGATGATGAGGACATCAATACAATTGTTACACCCACAGCCCCTGCTGCTATACATACTGGACCAATTACTAGAGCTCGTGCACGCCAACTAAATTACCAGGTACTTTCGTTTCCTGGTAATGATTCTAATGTTCATGAGAATATGATGCTGCCTAAATTGGATACATTTGTTTTGCTTACAAATGAAGGGCCTAGCTTGGAGAAGGATGAACATTGGAGCAAGAACAAGCATGGAGATGATGGCATGCGCAAGGGGAACAAGAACGGAGTTACAAGTGATGATTTCAGGACTTTGAAGCCACCATAATGGGTGCATGAAGCCTTGGACGAAATATACAAGATGCCACTTAATAAATTTCGTCCCGAGGCTATTTTAGGTGCTGCGTCACCTTATTATTGGGCCAGGCCCATGTAATTTCGAAATACATAAGTATAGGCTATTTTTAGAGTCCGTATGTGTGGGGAAACAAGAGATAGGGTTGATTTCGGACCCCTCCACCAAGGGCCACGAAATTCCCCCCTCTTCCTCCATATATACAGCCCTTAGGGCATCGTTTAGACTTTGGGTTTTGTTTAGATTAAAAGTTCGCCATAGCTGCAACTTCGCGTACTTCGTTTGTGTTCAACGACCAGACAAAGGCGTCACAGAACCCCACCTTGATCAATAAAGTTTTCATCTTATATTCGCAATGATAGAGGCAAAGGTGTCCCGTCTTTCGATGAGATGATGGATATCGCTTTGGTGGAAGTCGACTTTGACGATCCGACTACGAACGTGCGAGGACGTCGCGCCTTAGCAATCGCTAAACCAACTCCGAGAGGTTATTGACCACGCCGGAGCACGATCAACCTGACCACGAGGGTCTGTTTCCTGCGAGCAAACGAAGAACAAGCAAGAAACTAAGATTGCAATCTGGATATTGCGAATATAAGATGAAAGCTTTATTGATCAAGGTGGGGTTCTGAGACGCCTTTGTCTGGTCGTTGAACACAAACGAAGTACGCGAAGTTGCAGCTATGGCGAACTTTTAATCTAAACAAAACCCAAAGTCTAAACGATGCCCTAAGGGCTGTATATATGGAGGAAGAGGGGGGGGAATTTCGTGGCCCTTGGTGGAGGGATCCGAAATCAACCCTATCTCTTGTTTCCCCACACATACGGACTCTAAAAATAGCCTATACTTATGTATTTCGAAATTACATGGGCCTGGCCCAATAATAAGGTGACGCAGCACCTAAAATAGCCTCGGGACGAAATTTATGAAGTGGCATCTTGTATATTTCGTCCAAGGCTTCATGCACCCATTATGGTGGCTTCAAAGTCCTGAAATTATCACTTGTAACTCCGTTCTTGTTCCCCTTGCGCATGCCATCATCTCCATGCTTGTTCTTGCTCCAATGTTCATCCTTCTCCAAGCTAGGCCCTTCATTTGTAAGCAAAACAAATGTATCCAATTTAGGCAGCATCATATTCTCATGAACATTAGAATCATTACCAAGAAACGAAAGTACCTGGTAATTTAGTTGGCGTGCACGAGCTCTAGTAATTGGTCCAGTATGTATAGCAGCAGGGGCTGTGGGTGTAACAATTGTATTGATGTCCTTATCAAGAATGGTCTGAATCTCTCTATTTAATACACCCAGAAAACGTGCAAGCATAGCTTCATTCTCCTCAACAATACCACATCTAATCATGCCAGTTTGTAATTCCTGATAATATTCTTCTACAGAATTTTTCCCTTGTCTTAAACGCTGCAATTTTTGAAGCAATTCACGTTGATAATATGGTGGAACCCAACGCGTACGCATAGCAGTTTTCAAAGCAGCCCAAGTAGTTGGAATAGGATATAATCTACAATGTTCAGACCACCATACACATGCAAAACTAGTGAAAGCACAAACAGCAGCAGCAACTCGTCTCTCCTCAGGATATTGTAAACATGTAAATCGTTGTTCAGTTTCTAACTCCCAAGTAAGATATATATCAGGAACATATCTACCCTCAAATGGTGGAATATTCAATTTCAGTTTAGGAATATGGACATCATCTCGTACCTGAGGTGGTGGTATTTGACAGCTGTGGTGGTATATGGATACGGATTCGAAGCGGTGGCGGATAAACGGTGGTGGTAGATGGCAGGGGCGATGATGATGGTGCGGCGGCGGCGTGACAACTTATGACCAGAACTCGAAACTCTAAAAGACTAGACTCTAAGACCAGCAACTAGACACGACGATGCAACCGCAAATTCAACAAAGCAAAACCCTAAAAAGATTATGCAAAGGCTCAGATTGGTTCGGATATGATGAACTAACCCTAAATTTTTTTTGTGGCTTTTTCGTGGACTGTAGGTATGAAGAACAGACTCGATCTAAACTACGAAAAACTGTAAAATCTCACCGAGCAACCTGGAAATCTGATACCACTTGATAGAGGCAAAGGTGTCCCGTCTTTCGATGAGATGATGGATATCGCTTTGGTGGAAGTCGACTTTGACGATCCGACTACGAACGTGCGAGGACGACGCGCCTTAGCAATCGCTAAACCAACTCCGAGAGGTTATTGACCACGCCGGAGCACGATCAACCTGACCACGAGGGTCTGTTTCCTGCGAGCAAACGAAGAACAAGCAAGAAACTAAGATTGCAATCTGGATATTGCGAATATAAGATGAAAGCTTTATTGATCAAGGTGGGGTTCTGTGACGCCTTTGTCTGGTCGTTGAACACAAACGAAGTACGCGAAGTTGCAGCTATGGCGAACTTTTAATCTAAACAAAACCCAAAGTCTAAACGATGCCCTAAGGGCTGTATATATGGAGGAAGAGGGGGGAATTTCGTGGCCCTTGGTGGAGGGGTCCGAAATCAACCCTATCTCTTGTTTCCCCACACATACGGACTCTAAAAATAGCCTATACTTATGTATTTCGAAATTACATGGGCCTGGCCCAATAATAAGGTGACGCAGCACCTAAAATAGCCTCGGGACGAAATTTATAAAGTGGCATCTTGTATATTTCGTCCAAGGCTTCATGCACCCAATATGGTGGCTTCAAAGTCCTGAAATCATCACTTGTAACTCCGTTCTTGTTCCCCTTGCGCATGCCATCATCTCCATGCTTGTTCTTGCTCCAATGTTCATCCTTCTCCAAGCTAGGCCCTTCATTTGTAAGCAAAACAAATGTATCCAATTTAGGCAGCATCATATTCTCATGAACATTAGAATCATTACCAAGAAACGAAAGTACCTGGTAATTTAGTTGGCGTGCACGAGCTCTAGTAATTGGTCCAGTATGTATAGCAGCAGGGGTTGTGGGTGTAACAATTGTATTGATGTCCTCATCATCCTCCCCTTGTTAAAATGAAGTCGTCCTCGGCGGAAGTTCATCTTCCTCACCCAAATAAGGCTTCAAATCTGCAATGTTAAAAGTGGGACTAACCCCAAAATCTGCAGGCAGCTCAAGTTTATATGCATTATCATTTATTTTCTCTAACACCTTAAAGGGACCATCAGCACGTGGCATTAACTTTGATTTGCGCAAATCAGGAAATCTATCCTTACGCAAATGTAACCAAACAAGATCTCCAGGTGCAAACACAACATGTTTTCTACCCTTATCTCCAGCAAGTTTATATTTAGCATTCATGCGCTCAATGTTTTCCTTAGTTAACTCATGCATTTTTAAAATCAATTCAGCACGTTGTTTAGCATCAAAATTAACCTTCTCCGAAGATGGAAGAGGCAACAAATCAATAGGTGCACGAGGTAGGAAACCATACACAACTTCAAAAGGGCACATCTTAGTAGTAGAATGCAATGAACGATTATAAGCAAATTCAATATGAGGCAAGCATTCCTCCCACATTTTCTTATTATTCTTCAAAACAGCCCTAAGCATAGTAGACAACGTTCTATTGACTACTTCAGTTTGTCCATCAGTTTGGGGGTGACAAGTAGTACTAAAAAGAAGTTTAGTCCCCAACTTAGCCCATAAATATCTCCAAAAGTGGCTAAGAAATTTAGTACCACGATCTGAAACAATAGTATTTGGCACACCATGCAAGCGAATAATTTCACGAAAGAACAAATCGGCAACATTAACAGCATCATCACTTTTATGACATGGTATAAAGTGTGCCATTTTCGAGAATCTATCCACGACAACAAATATGCTATCCCTCCCCTTCTTTGTTCGAGGTAAACCTAAAACAAAGTCCATAGATATATCCTCCCAAGGAACAGTAGGTACAGGCAAAGGCATATATAAACCATGAGGATTGAGTCGTGACTTAGCTTTTTGACATGTAGTGCAGCGAGCAATAAAACGCTCAACATCCCGTCTCATCTTTGGCCAAAAGAAATGTGTAGCAAGTACGTCCTCTGTCTTCTTCATGCCAAAGTGTCCCATTAATCCTCCTCCATGCGCCTCCTGCAACAACAAAAGACGAACGGAGCTAGCTGGAATGCATAGCTTGTTAGCACGAAACACAAATCCATCGTTAACAACAAACTTGTTCCACATTCTTCCTTCTTTACAATTCTGCATTACATCTTTAAAATCAGCATCATGCACATATTGATCTTTGATGGTCTCCAAACCAAATATTTTGAAGTCAAGTTGTGAAAGCATAGTATAGCGACGAGACAATGCATCAGCAATAACATTTTCTTTTCCCTTCTTGTGTTTAATGACATAAGGGAAAGTCTCAATGAATTCAACCCATTTAGCATGTCTACGATTCAGTTTAGCTTGACTTTTAATATGTTTCAAAGATTCATGATCAGAATGTATAACAAATTCTTTGGGCCATAAATAATGTTGCCATGTTTCTAAAGTCCGAACAAGAGCATATAATTCTTTATCATAAGTAGAATAATTCAGACTAGGCCCACTCAATTTTTCAGAAAAGTATGCAACAGGTTTGCCATCTTGTAATGATGAGGACATCAATACAATTGTTACACCCACAGCCCCTGCTGCTATACATACTGGACCAATTACTAGAGCTCGTGCACGCCAACTAAATTACCAGGTACTTTCGTTTCTTGGTAATGATTCTAATGTTCATGAGAATATGATGCTGCCTAAATTGGATACATTTGTTTTGCTTACAAATGAAGGGCCTAGCTTGGAGAAGGATGAACATTGGAGCAAGAACAAGCATGGAGATGATGGCATGCGCAAGGGGAACAATAACGGAGTTACAAGTGATGATTTCAGGACTTTGAAGCCACCATAATGGGTGCATGAAGCCTTGGACGAAATATACAAGATGCCACTTCATAAATTTCGTCCCGAGGCTATTTTAGGTGCTGCGTCACCTTATTATTGGGCCAGGCCCATGTAATTTCGAAATACATAAGTATAGGCTATTTTTAGAGTCCGTATGTGTGGGGAAACAAGAGATAGGGTTGATTTCGGACCCCTCCACCAAGGGCCACGAAATTCCCCCCTCTTCCTCCATATATACAGCCCTTAGGGCATCGTTTAGACTTTGGGGGTTTTGTTTAGATTAAAAGTTCGCCATAGCTGCAACCTCGCGTACTTCGTTTGTGTTCAACGACCAGACAAAGGCGTCACAGAACCCCACCTTGATCAATAAAGCTTTCATCTTATATTCGCAATATCCAGATTGCAATCTTAGTTTCTTGCTTGTTCTTCGTTTGCTCGCAGGAAACAGACCCTCGTGGTCAGGTTGATCGTGCTCCGGCGTGGTCAATAACCTCTCGGAGTTGGTTTAGCGATTGCTAAGGCGCGACGTCCTCGCACGTTCGTAGTCGGATCGTCAAAGTCGACTTCCACCAAAGCGAAATCCACCATCTCATCGAAAGACGGGACACCTCCGCCTCTATCAAAAGTTGAATAAACGCTCAACGACGGTACTGTGCTGGTCCTAGGCTAGACTGTGCTAGAGACGCGAGCCTAGAACACCAACAAAATCACGGCGCGGCACGTAAACAAGGGAAAAGCACACTCTGGAATTTTTTTTCCCTAGGCTCATTTTTTTTTGCGCTGCTTTTTTTTTGCAAAAAATCACTATAATGGCGAGTGTCTGATGAGGACATGACTACCTTGGATATGACCAAAAATATTGCATATATGCATATTTGTCAGGTGATTTCTAGTGCAAACTATTCAATAATCTATTTATGTTATCCAGAACAAAAATACTTCACACACTTTTGTGTTTTGTCTAATGCAGGTGTATGGGACATTTGTACAATCCACATATGAAGATAAGGAAGAAAGAGATGTTTATTTGCTGTCCAAAAAGTTCTCTCACGTCACTTTTGGCCCAAGAGAAGATAGAGTCCAAGTCTCTCACGTTCTGGATTCAGATTCGGACTACACAGACATACCTGACTCAAAACGCACACAAGTTTTTCATACGGACTCCAAATTGGGTTATTCTTTTTGCATTGGAAACTAGATTTCGTGCACTTTCCAACCCAATTGGAATCACCTTCAAATTCGTCCGGAGCGTTGAGTTGTGGACGAAACAATCTGATGCTTCAGCAGAATCCGAGTCAAACTACAAGTCCAAAGATGTTACATCACCTCCACTTGGGCCCATTGGCCTTGTACGACCTAGATTTAGTTTTAGGCTGCCTTGGGACGTCCTCCCACCTCCTTGGCCGCCACCCCTTGCTCCTATATAAGTAGATCCATCTAGTAGCTTTTCCTTGGGATTTGTTTAGTTAAAAGTTAGCCATTGCAACTTCGTGTGCTTCGTTTGTGTCCAACGACCAGACCAAGACCACTTTTCGGATCCCCACCATTATCAATACTTCATACATATTCGCGATATTCAGATTGTTTTTATCATATTCTTGCTTGTTCTTCGATTGCTTGCAGGAATAGACCTTCGTGGTCAGGTTGATCGTGTTCCGGCGTGGTCAATAACCTCTCAGAGTTGGTTTAGCGATTGCTAAGGCACAACGTCGTTGCACGTTTGTAGTCGGATCGTCAAAGTCGTCTCCACCAAATCGATAGTTATCATCTCATCGAAAAATCGGGACACCCCGCCTCTATCAAGTGGTATCAGTTTTCAGGTTGCTCGGTGAGAATTTCCAGTTTTTCTTAGATTAGATTTATTTTCTTACCTATTGTCCAAGAAAAAGCCACAAAAAAAAGTTAGATATGTTCATCCTTTATCCAAGCCAGTCTGAGCCTTTGCAATTTTCTATTCATTGCTTGCATAGTTGAATTATCGGTTGCATCGTCGTGTCAGTTGCTGGTCTTAGTGTCTATTCCTTTAGAGTTTCGAGTTCTGTTCACATTAGTCACGCCGCCGCTGCATCATTATCCGTTCTGCTGTCCACCATCCCATCTATTAATTTCCACCACGTGCTATGCACTGTTCATTGTCATAATCATAGTTGAGGTCATTCACATCTTCGCCTGATCCAATCTGCATCTTATCTAGTTTGTCTTGGAAAGAGGGAGAAAAAAAGATAGAGAAAAAAAAGAGAAAAAAAGGAAAGAAAAAGAGAGAGAAGAAAAAAAGGCGTGAGAAAAAAAAAGAGAAAAAAAATTGGATCTATCTAGAATCAATCTCGTACCTGAATTCGGATTGAAATCTGTTTTGCGCACTAATCAGTAAAACAGGTGTATCTTCCTCATACGAAGTCCGTTTTGGCTCCGTGAGTACTCAAATTGAAGATAGCGGCGAGCCGCATCTAAATAGTTGCAGAAGCTAGTTCAATATTTGACACCTCAAAATCGGCTTCTAAATAGGTCTTTTTGTCCTCCGAAGTTCGTGAACACAGCTTGTTCCAATTTTTCAGGCCAGTTTTAGAATTCTTTGACTCCTCATATCAACTCGGAATTGAGTGATTCTTTTTGCATTGGAAAGCTTGAGTTAGTAGCATTCTTTGAAAGAATTTATCAGAAAATCGTCTCAAACTTTTCAAGAGGAAAGTTGGAGAGAGAGTTGTTGTATATCCTGCTTGGCAGTTGTTTTTCATCATTATCTTCACTGCCGTTGTGATCTTCACTTATATCTTGCTGTCAAGAGCTACTTAGTATCCTTCATTGATGCTAGTTGTGCTACGCCGTGACCTCATTAGTGTTCTAGGCTCGTGTCTCTAGTCCGGTCTAGCCTAGGACCAGCACAGTACCGTCGTTGAGCGTTTATTCAACATTGCATCTTTGAATTAATTATTGCTAATCTTTTGCTACCATATATAGCCAACCCAGCTCCACATATTTCTACACCGTGTATACGTACGCTCCCCTGGCAATCGCTTTACTCAATATTCGGAGTTACTTGACACCGCTGGTTGCCGATCACCGCCTGCTGCATGGTAAGAACTTGTAAGACATTGATATTTGCTTTACTATGAGCGTTTTACCACCACATCCTAGTAGTTATAGGAACATTATTTTTGGGTTTTGTTTCTTGTTCTACTAATCATGACAGGATCCAGAGTCAATTCATGGGCTTTGTCGATCGTGGGAGACGTGCCACCACCTTTGCAAATACCACAACCGTCACGAGAGGTGCACAAACATCCAAATCACATGATCAGGTTAATGTATCTATACCACCATTTAATGGTCGTTTTAAACCTGCTTTATATATTGAATGGGAGTTCGACATAAAAAATATATTTGCTTCCCATAATTTCGATGAACATAAAAAGGTTAAGGTTGCGGTTGGTTCTTTCACTGGTTATGCTTTGGTTTGGTGGAGTGAATATTGTCGGTTACACCCTGATTATATACCTACTACATGGGATGATTTGAAACTTGCCATGCGACATACTTTCGTCCCTGCTTATTATACTCGTGACATGATTAAGAAGTTGCAACACTTAAAACAAGGTAGTAAAACTGTAACAAAATATTATGATGATTTACAAACTACCTTGTTGCATTCCTCTTTAGAAGAAAGTGAAGATGATTTTATGGGTAGATTTTGGGTAGGATTAAACCGTGATATTCAAGAGATACTAATTCATGAAGAGTGCTATCCTATGGACCATTTGTTTCATCTTGCTTGCAAAGCTGAACAGGAAATAAAACGACGTGTTGGCCACGAGGAGAACAAGCGCACGGTGCACATTCCAAGAGTTGATATGATTGTTCCTTCAACTACTAGGCATACTATGACAACCACATCCGTTGTTGTCAGGACAACATCACCTCCACCATGTGACACATCGCCCCCGAGAGTGGCTACATCATCTGAGTTGATCATAAGAGGTAACGACAAAGGTACTGATCTTCCATCTCTACATGAGAATGATGAATGCCTTGTCAATTTGAATGCACCATCTGATGAGCTACCCACTACTTTGATCACACCACCTATTTTAGAGGACTACGTTGATAATTTGACTTTGCCATGTGATCAAACAACTGAAATACCAACAATTTTAAGTGCACCCATTGAATTAACTATTGATGCAAAAGAACCAATGTTTAATCATTTTGATATGACCTCTAATCTTGGTGATGATTCTGTGTTGAATGACTTATTGCATGTTTGCTTATTTAAGCATGTTGTAGCATGTAAATTTGATGCAAGTAAGGTTTATTCACCAATGTTGGGATGGTTTAATGATGAACATTGTCAATCTTTTGAAATGAATAAGAGCTTCACTTATATGTGCAAACTGAGTTGCAATATTTTCATGCCTTCTACTTCTTGTGCTAATTTTTTGGCTTTAGATTTTATGAACTATGCAAGTTACTCATCTATTCATGTGTCATATATGCAAAAATCAAGGGAAATAAAAATGGATGACATATACATATACAACATGTACACCTTTTCTCTTTTGTTAGCCACATTTCAGATTAAGCAACGCCGAGGACGGCTTTATTTTCAAGAAGGGGAGGATGATGAGGACATGACTACCTTGGATATGACCAAAAATATTGCATATATGCATATTTGTCAGGTGATTTCTAGTGCAAACTATTCAATAATCTATTTATGTTATCCAGAACAAAAATACTTCACACACTTTTGTGTTTTGTCTAATTGCAGGTGTATGGGACATTTGTACAATCCACATATGAAGATAAGGAAGAAAGAGATGTTTATTTGCTGTTCAAAAAGTTCTCTCACGTCACTTTTGGCCCAAGAGAAGATAGAGTCCAAGTCTCTCACATTCTGGATTCAGATTCGGACTGCACAGACATACCTGACTCAAAACGCACACAAGTTTTTCATACGGACTCCGAATTGGGTGATTCTTTTTGCATTGGAAACTAGATTTCGTGCACTTTCCAACCCAATTGGAATCACCTTCAAATTCGTCCGGAGCGTTGAGTTGTGGACGAAACAATCTGATGCTGCAGCAGAATCCGAGTCAAACTACAAGTCCAAAGATGTTACATCACCTCCACTTGGGCCCATTGGCCTTGTACGACCTAGATTTAGTTTTAGGCTGCCTTGGGACGTCCTCCCACCTCCTTGGCCGCCAGCCCTTGCTCCTATATAAGTAGATCCATCTAGTAGCTTTTCCTTGGGATTTGTTTAGTTAAAAGTTAGCCATTGCAACTTCGTGTGCTTCGTTTGTGTCCAACGACCAGACCAAGACCACTTTTCGGATCCCCACCATTATCAATACTTCATACATATTCGCGATATTCAGATTGCTTTTATCATATTCTTGCTTGTTCTTCGATTGCTTGCAGGAATAGACCTTCGTGGTCAGGTTGATCGTGTTCCGGCGTGGTCAATAACCTCTCAGAGTTGGTTTAGCGATTGCTAAGGCACAACGTCGTTGCACGTTTGTAGTCGGATCGTCAAAGTCGTCTCCACCAAATCGATAGTTATCATCTCATCGAAAGATCGGGACACCCCGCCTCTATCAGTGTCTCAAAACTCTTCCTAGGTCAAACTGACAGGATGGGCACGAAATTTTTTCGACCAATTTTTTTTTCGACTGCCTGGAACCAAAAACTGGAAACGGGTCAAAAAAAACTTCCTATAATGGCACCTGTCTCAAAACACTCAGAAACACCTAAAAATAGGATAGCGAGAATTTTTTTCGAAAAATGCGTTTTCGAAAAATTTTGGGCCTAAACGGAGCGTGGTTTCCGGACTCTTTTTTTTCCGAAACCTACTTCGGCAAGGAAACACGAATCGGAATCTAGATGGATCTCGAAAACAAACCTAATATGACAAGAACTCGGATTGGTGGTGGATATATGGTGGTAGATGGCAGCGGTGGTGGTATATGACAGCTGTGGTGGTATATGGATACGGATTCGAAGCGGTGGCGGATAAGCGGTGGTGGTAGATGGCAGGGGTGACGATGATGGTGCGGCGGCGGCGTGACAACTTATGACCAAAACTCGAAACTCTAAAAGACGATGATGGTCCAGTATGTGATGAGGACATCAATACAATTGTTACACCCACAGCCCCTGCTGCTATACATACTGGACCAATTACTAGAGCTCGTGCACGCCAACTAAATTACCAGGTACTTTCGTTTCTTGGTAATGATTTTAATGTTCATGAGAATATGATGCTGCCTAAATTGGATACATTTGTTTTGCTTACAAATGAAGGGCCTAGCTTGGAGAAGGATGCACATTGGAGCAAGAACAAGCCTGGAGATGATGGCATGCGCAAGGGGAACAAGAACGGAGTTACAAGTGATGATTTCAGGACTTTGAAGCCACCATAATGGGTGCATGAAGCCTTGGACGAAATATACAAGATGCCACTTCATAAATTTCGTCCCGAGGCTATTTTAGGTGCTGCGTCACCTTATTATTGGGCCAGGCCCATGTAATTTCGAAATACATAAGTATAGGCTATTTTTAGAGTCCGTATGTGTGGGGAAACAAGAGATAGGGTTGATTTCGGACCCCTCCACCAAGGGCCACGAAATTCCCCCCCTCTTCCTCCATATATACAGCCCTTAGGGCATCGTTTAGACTTTGGGTTTTGTTTAGATTAAAAGTTCGCCATAGCTGCAACTTCGCATACTTCGTTTGTGTTCAACGACCAGACAAAGGCGTCACAGAACCCCACCTTCATCAACAAAGCTTTCATCTTATATTCGCAATATCCAGATTGCAATCTCAGTTTCTTGCTTGTTTTCGTTTGCTCGCAGGAAACAGACCCTCGTGGTCAGGTTGATCGTGCACCGGCGTGGTCAATAACCTCTCGGAGTTGGTTTAGCGATTGCTAAGGCGCGACGTCCTCGCACGTTCGTAGTCGGATCGTCAAAGTCGACTTCCACCAAAGCGATATCCATGATCTCATCGAAAGACGGGACACCTTTGCCTCTATCAAGTGGTATCAGATTTCCAGGTTGCTTGGTGAGATTTTACAGTTTTTCGTAGTTTAGATCGAGTCTGTTCTTCATACCTACAGTCCACGAAAAAGCCACAAAAAAAAATTAGGGTTAGTTCATCATATCCGAACCAATCTGAGCCTTTGCATAATCTTTTTAGGGTTTTGCTTTGTTGAATTTGCGGTTGCATCGTCGTGTCTAGTTGCTGGTCTTAGAGTCTAGTCTTTTAGAGTTTCGAGTTCTGGTCATAAGTTGTCACGCCGCCGCCGCACCATCATCATCGCCCCTGCCATCTACCACCACCGCTTATCCGCCACCGCTCCGAATCCGTATCCATATACCACCACCAATCCGTGTCCATATACCACCACCGATCCATATCCATATACTACCACCGCTACCACCACCGCTGCCATATACCACCACCATATATCCACCACCAATCCGAGTTCTTTGCTTATTAGGTTTGTTTTCGGGATCCATCTAGATTCCGATTCGTGTTTCCTTGCCGGAGTAGGTTTCGGAAAAAAAAATTCTGGCCCAAAATTTTTCGAAAACGCATTTTTCGAAAAAATTTCTGGCTATCCTATTTTTAGGTGTTTTTGAGTGTTTTGAGACAGGTGCCATTATAGGAAGTTTTTTGACCCGTTTCCAATTTTTGGGTCCGGGCAGTCGAAAAAAAAAATTGGTCGAAAAAAATTTCGTGCCCATCCTGTCAGTTTGACCTAGGAAGAGTTTTGAGACACTCGCCATTATAGTGATTTTTCGCAAAAAAAAAGCAGCGCAAAAAAAAAGAGCGAATTTTTTTTCAGAGTGTGCTTTTCCCTTGTTTACGTGCCGCGCCGTGATTTTGTTGGTGTTCTAGGCTCGCGTCTCTAGCACAGTCTAGCCTAGGACCAGCACAGTACCGTCGTTGAGCGTTTATTCAACTTTGCATCTCTGAATTGATTATTGCTGACCCTTTTTGCTACCATACTATAAGCCTTCCCAGCTCCACATACATCTACGTCGTGTGTTTGACTCTCCCTGGTAATCGCTCTATCCAAGCTTTGAGAGTTTTTGACTACAACGGTTGCCGATCACCGCCTGCTGCTGGGTAAGAACTGGTAAGAATTTGAGATTTGCTTGACGGATTTGTGATACACCACCACCACTTCTTAGTAGTCTGTAGGATCATATTCTTGTGTGTTTCTATTGCTGCTAACCATGCCAGGATCACAAGCCGACGAGATTGACTGGGAGAACTTATCGAACAAGCAGCTTCATGATAAGTTTCAGCAAATGATGACTGAACAGGTACAAGATGTGCTGAACAATTTTGAAGAGGCCATGGAGAAGATCACTGGCCTTGAGAAGACGTTCGAAACAAAGCTCGATAACAGATTTAATGAACTGCTTGCGCGTCTTCCACCACCGGCTGCACCTGTCGCACCTCTGCAACAACAACAACTACGCCCCCTTCCGAATCAGTATGGACGAGCACAGCGTGTTCCTATTGAGCCAGGACAAACTTCTGGTGCCGCTGCTACTGCTGTTGGTGCTTCTTTGGCTCCTGCTACTGCTCCTGCTGGTACCCAGGAGGATGATGAGTATGCGGGTGATTATGAGGATGAGGTTGATCAAAATCAGATCTACGAGCAGCCACCAGCACCACCACCAGCAGGTCGACCTCAGGTATATATTCGTCATGGTAGGCCTGCACCACCACCTCAGGTACGCGATGATGTCCATATTCCTAAACTGAAATTGAATATTCCACCATTTGAGGGTAGATATGTTCCTGATATATATCTTACTTGGGAGTTAGAAACTGAACAACGATTTGCATGTTTACAATATCCTGAGGAGAGACGAGTTGCCGCTGTTGTTTGTGCTTTCACTAGTTTTGCATGTGTATGGTGGTCTGAACATTGTAGATTATATCCTATTCCAACTACTTGGGCTGCTTTGAAAACTGCTATGCGTACTCGTTGGGTTCCACCATATTATCAACGTGAGTTGCTTCAAAAATTGCAGCGTTTAAGACAAGGGAAAAATTCTGTAGAAGAATATTATCAGGAATTACAAACTGGCATGATTAGATGTGGTATTGTTGAGGAGAATGAAGCTATGCTTGCACGTTTTCTGGGTGGATTAAATAGAGAGATTCAGACCATTTTAGACTATAAGGAGTATACTAATATCACTCATTTATTCCATCTTGCTTGTAAAGCTGAACGTGAAGTGCAGGATCGACAAGCATTGGGGCGAACTAACTTTTCTGCAGGCCGACCTTCATCATGGACACCACGTGCATCTTCTACTTCAACTGCACCAGCACCTCCATCCGGTGCCACCTCCAGCCGTGATACAAGAAAACAGGCACAACCACCATTATCTGCCAAGAGCGCACCTGCGGGGCCTGCACAGCGTTCTTCTTCTTCCATGGCATCAACAGGGCACACAAGTGATATTATTTGTCGTCGTTGTAAGGGAGGAGGTCATGATGCGAGGGAATGCAAATCTCCGCGTGTGATGATTGCTACCGCGGATGGTGGATATGAGTCCGCTAGTGACTATGATGAGGAGACATTGGCTCTTATTACACGTGAAGAACATGGTGGAGATGATTCTGATCATGAGACGCAATACATGGCTCCTGAAGACGCTCACAGGTATGAATGTTTAGTTGCTCAACATGTTTTGAGTGTGCAGGTCACACAAGCTGAGCAAAATCAGAGGCACAATTTGTTCCATACCAAGGGAGTTGTGAAGGAACGTTCTGTGCGCGTCATAATAGACGGAGGGAGCTGCAACAACTTTGCTAGCATGGAGATGGTGGAGAAGCTTTCTCTCACCACAAGACCACATCCACATCCTTACTACATCCAATGGTTCAACAACAGCGGCAAGGTTAAGGTAACACGTACTGTTCGTGTGCATTTTAGTATCTCTACATATGCTGATTATGTTGATTGTGATGTGGTACCTATGCAAGCATGTTCCTTATTACTTGGTAGACCATGGCAATTTGATAAAAATTCTGTACACCATGGTAGAAACAATCACTATACTCTTATTCATAAGGATAAAAATATTACTTTGCTTCCTATGACTCCTGATTCCATTTTGAAAGATGATATTAATAGAGCTAATAAAGCACAACAGGAGAAGAATAAGAGTGAAAATCAGATTGTGGCAAAAGAATTTGAGCAACAAATGAAGCCTAATAATAAGCCATCTAGTGTTGCTTCTGAAATTAAATTGAAAAGTGCATGTTTATTTGCCACCAAATCTGATATTGATGAGCTAGATTTCAGCAAATCTGTTTGCTATGCTTTTGTGTGCAAAGAGGCATTATTTTCATTCGAGGACGTGCCTTCCTCTTTGCCTCCTGCTGTCACTAACATTTTGCAGGAGTTCGCTGACGTTTTTCCACAAGACGTGCCACCGGGATTATCGCCTATTCGAGGGATTGAGCATCAGATTGACTTAATTCCCGGTGCTTCACTGCCAAACCGTGCACCATACCGTACCAATCCAGAGGAGACGAAGGAGATTATGCGTTAAGTACAAGAGCTTCTCGACAAAGGTTATATACGCGAATCCCTTAGTCCTTGTGTTGTTCCTATTATTCTAGTGCCGAAAAAGGATGGTACATCACGTATGTGTGTTGATTGTAGAGGCATTAATAATATTACTATTCGTTATCGTCATCCTATTCCTAGGCTAGATGATATGCTTGATGAATTGAGTGGCTCTACAATATTCTCCAAAGTTGATTTGCGTAGTGGCTACCATCAAATTCGTATGAAATTGGGAGATGAATGGAAAACAGCATTTAAAACTAAGTTTGGATTATATGAGTGGTTAGTCATGCCTTTTGGGTTAACTAATGCACCTAGTACTTTCATGAGATTAATGAACGAAGTTTTACGTGCTTTCATTGGACGATTTGTGGTAGTTTACTTTGATGACATATTGATTTATAGCAGATCTTTGGAAGAACATTTGGAACATTTACGTGCTGTTTTTATTGCTCTACGCGATGCACGTTTGTTTGGTAACCTTGGGAAGTGCACCTTTTGCACCGACCGAGTATCTTTTCTTGGCTATGTTGTTACTCCACAGGGAATTGAAGTTGATAAAGCCAAGATTGAAGCTATTGAGAGTTGGCCGCAGCCCAAAACGGTCACACAAGTGAGGAGTTTTCTTGGCCTCGCTGGATTCTATAGGCGTTTTGTGAGAGATTTCAGCACCATTGCTGCACCTCTCAATGAGCTTACAAAGAAAGATGTGCCTTTTCTTTGGGGTACCGCACAGGAAGCAGCCTTCACGGTATTGAAAGATAAGTTGACACATGCTCCTTTACTCCAACTTCCTGATTTTAATAAGACTTTTGAGCTTGAATGTGATGCTAGTGGAATTGGATTAGGAGGTGTGTTATTACAAGATGGCAAACCTGTTGCATACTTTTCTGAAAAATTGAGTGGGCCTAGTCTGAATTATTCTACTTATGATAAAGAATTATATGCTCTTGTTCGGACTTTAGAAACATGGCAACATTATTTATGGCCCAAAGAATTTGTTATACGTTCTGATCATGAATCTTTGAAACATATTAAAAGTCAAGCTAAACTGAATCGTAGACATGCTAAATGGGTTGAATTCATTGAGACTTTCCCTTATGTCATTAAACACAAGAAGGGAAAAGAAAATGTTATTGCTGATGCATTGTCTCGTCGCTATACTATGCTTTCACAACTTGACTTCAAAATATTTGGTTTGGAGACCATCAAAGATCAATATGTGCATGATGCTGATTTTAAAGATGTAATGCAGAATTGCAAAGAAGGAAGAATGTGGAACAAGTTTGTCGTTAATGATGGATTTGTGTTTCGTGCTAACAAGCTATGCATTCCAGCTAGCTCCGTTCGTCTTTTGTTGTTGCAGGAGGCGCATGGAGGAGGATTAATGGGACACTTTGTGATGAGGACATCAATACAATTGTTACACCCACAGCCCCTGCTGCTATACATACTGGACCAATTACTAGAGCTCGTGCACGCCAACTAAATTACCAGGTACTTTCGTTTCTTGGTAATGATTCTAATGTTCATGAGAATATGATGCTGCCTAAATTGGATACATTTGTTTTGCTTACAAATGAAGGGCCTAGCTTGGAGAAGGATGAACATTGGAGCAAGAACAAGCATGGAGATAATGGCATGCGCAAGGGGAACAAGAACGGAGTTACAAGTGATGATTTCAGGACTTTGAAGCCACCATAATGGGTGCATGAAGCCTTGGACGAAATATACAAGATGCCACTTCATAAATTTCGTCCCGAGGCTATTTTAGGTGCTGCGTCACCTTATTATTGGGCCAGGCCCATGTAATTTTGAAATACATAAGTATAGGCTATTTTTAGAGTCCGTATGTGTGGGGAAACAAGAGATAGGGTTGATTTCGGACCCCTCCACCAAGGGCCACGAAATTCCCCCCTCTTCCTCCATATATACAGCCCTTAGGGCATCGTTTAGACTTTGGGTTTTGTTTAGATTAAAAGTTCGCCATAGCTGCAACTTCGCGTACTTCGTTTGTGTTCAACGACCAGACAAAGGCGTCACAGAACCCCACCTTGATCAATAAAGCTTTCATCTTATATTCGCAATATCCAGATTGCAATCTTAGTTTCTTGGTTGTTCTTCGTTTGCTCGCAGGAAACAGACCCTCGTGGTCAGGTTGATCGTGCTCCGGCGTGGTCAATAACCTCTCGGAGTTGGTTTAGCGATTGCTAAGGCGCGACGTCCTCGCACGTTCGTAGTCGGATCGTCAAAGTCGACTTCCACCAAAGCGAAATCCACCATCTCATCGAAAGACGGGACACCTTTGCCTCTATCACTCTTTGCCTCCTGCTGTCACTAACATTTTGCAGGAGTTCGCTGACGTTTTTCCACAAGACGTGCCACCGGGATTACCGCCTATTCGAGGGATTGAGCATCAGATTGACTTAATTCCCGGTGCTTCACTGCCAAACCGTGCACCATACCATACCAATCCAGAGGAGACGAAGGAGATTATGCGTCAAGTACAAGAGCTTCTCGACAAAGGTTATATACGCGAATCCCTTAGTCCTTGTGCTGTTCCTATTATTCTAGTGCCGAAAAAGGATGGTACATCACGTATGTGTGTTGATTGTAGAGGCATTAATAATATTACTATTCGTTATCGTCATCCTATTCCTAGGCTAGATGATATGCTTGATGAATTGAGTGGCTCTACAATATTCTCCAAAGTTGATTTGCGTAGTGGCTACCATCAAATTCGTATGAAATTGGGAGATGAATGGAAAACAGCATTTAAAACTAAGTTTGGATTATATGAGTGGTTAGTCATGCCTTTTGGGTTAACTAATGCACCTAGTACTTTCATGAGATTAATGAATGAAGTTTTACGTGCTTTCATTGGACGATTTGTGGTAGTTTACTTTGATGACATATTGATTTATAGAAGATCTTTGGAAGAACATTTGGAACATTTATGTGCTGTTTTTATTGCTCTACGTGATGCACGTTTGTTCGGTAACCTTGGGAAGTGCACCTTTTGCACCGACCGAGTATCTTTTCTTGGCTATGTTGTTACTCCACAGGGAATTGAAGTTGATAAAGCCAAGATTGAAGCTATTGAGAGTTGGCCGCAGCCCAAAACGGTCACACAAGTGAGGAGTTTTCTTGGCCTCGCTGGATTCTATAGGCGTTTGTGAGACATTTCAGCACCATTGCTGCACCTCTCAATGATCTTACAAAGAAAGATGTGCCTTTTCTTTGGGGTACCGCACAGGAAGAAGCCTTCACGGTATTGAAAGATAAGTTGACACATGCTCCTTTACTCCAACTTCCTGATTTTAATAAGACTTTTGAGCTTGAATGTGATGCTAGTGGAATTGGATTAGGAGGTGTGTTATTACAAGATGGCAAACCTGTTGCATACTTTTCTGAAAAATTGAGTGGGCCTAGTCTGAATTATTCTACTTATGATAAAGAATTATATGCTCTTGTTCGGACTTTAGAAACATGGCAACATTATTTATGGCCCAAAGAATTTGTTATACATTCTGATCATGAACCTTTGAAACATATTAAAAGTCAAGCTAAACTGAATCGTAGACATGCTAAATGGGTAGAATTCATTGAGACTTTTCCTTATGTCATTAAACACAAGAAGGGAAAAGAAAATGTTATTGCTGATGCACTGTCTCGTCGCTATACTATGCTTTCACAACTTGACTTCAAAATATTTGGTTTGGAGACCATCAAAGATCAATATGTGCATGATGCTGATTTTAAAGATGTAATGCAGAATTGTAAAGAAGGAAGAATGTGGAACAAGTTTGTTGTTAACGATGGATTTGTGTTTCGTGCTAACAAGCTATGCATTCCAGCTAGCTCCGTTCGTCTTTTGTTGTTGCAGGAGGCGCATGGAGGAGGATTAATGGGACACTTTGGCGTGAAGAAGACGGAGGACGTACTTGCTACACATTTCTTTTGGCCAAAGATGAGACGGGATGTTGAGCGTTTTATTGCTCGCTGCAGTACATGTCAAAAAGCTAAGTCACGACTCAATCCTCATGGTTTATATATGCCTTTGCCTGTACCTAGTGTTCCTTGGGAGGATATATCTATGGACTTTGTTTTAGGTTTACCTCGAACAAAGAAGGGGAGGGATAGCATATTTGTTGTCGTGGATAGATTCTCGAAAATGGCACACTTTATACCATGTCATAAAAGCGATGATGCTGTTAATGTTGCTGATTTGTTCTTTCGTGAAATTATTCGCTTGCATGGTGTGCCAAATACTATTGTTTCAGACCGTGATACTAAATTTCTTAGCCACTTTTGGAGATGTTTATGGGCTAAGTTGGGGACTAAACTGCTTTTTAGTACTACTTGTCACCCCCAAACTGATGGACAAACTGAAGTAGTCAATAGAACGTTGTCTACTATGCTTAGGGCTGTTTTGAAGAATAATAAGAAAATGTGGGAGGAATGCTTGCCTCATATTGAATTTGCTTATAATCGTTCATTGCATTCTACTACTAAGATGTGCCCTTTTGAAGTTGTGTATGGTTTCCTACCTCATGCACCTATTGATTTGTTGCCTCTTCCATCTTCGGAGAAGGTTAATTTTGATGCTAAACAACATGCTGAATTGATTTTAAAAATGCATGAGTTAACTAAGGAAAACATTGAGCGCATGAATGCTAAATATAAACTTGCTGGAGATAAGGGTAGAAAACATGTTGTGTTTGCACCTGGAGATCTTGTTTGGTTACATTTGCGTAAGGATAGGTTTCCTGATTTGCGCAAATCAAAGTTAATGCCACGTGCTGATGGTCCCTTTAAGGTGTTAGAGAAAATAAATGATAATGCATATAAACTTGAGCTGCCTGCAGATTTTGGGGTTAGTCCCACTTTTAACATTGCAGATTTGAAGCCTTATTTGGGTGAGGAAGATGAACTTCCGTCGAGGACGACTTCATTTCAAGAAGGGGAGGATGATGAGGACATCAATACAATTGTTACACCCACAGCCCCTGCTGCTATACATACTGGACCAATTACTAGAGCTCGTGCACGCCAACTAAATTACTAGGTACTTTCGTTTCTTGGTAATGATTTTAATGTTCATGAGAATATGATGCTGCCTAAATTGGATACATTTGTTTTGCTTACAAATGAAGGGCCTAGCTTGGAGAAGGATGAACATTGGAGCAAGAACAAGCATGGAGATGATGGCATGCGCAAGGGGAACAAGAACGGAGTTACAAGTGATGATTTCAGGACTTTGAAGCCACCATAATGGGTGCATGAAGCCTTGGACGAAATATACAAGATGCCACTTCATAAATTTCGTCCCGAGGCTATTTTAGGTGCTGCGTCACCTTATTATTGGGCCAGGCCCATGTAATTTCGAAATACATAAGTATAGGCTATTTTTGGAGTCCGTATGTGTGGGGAAACAAGAGATAGGGTTGATTTCGGACCCCTCCACCAAGGGCCACGAAATTCCCCCCTCTTCCTCCATATATACAGCCCTTAGGGCATCGTTTAGACTTTGGGTTTTGTTTAGATTAAAAGTTCGCCATAGCTGCAACTTCGCGTACTTCGTTTGTGTTCAACGACCAGACAAAGGCGTCACAGAACCCCACCTTGATCAATAAAGCTTTCATCTTATATTCGCAATATCCAGATTGCAATCTTAGTTTCTTGCTTGTTCTTCGTTTGCTCGCAGGAAACAGACCCTCGTGGTCAGGTTGATCGTGCTCCGGCGTGGTCAATAACCTCTCGGAGTTGGTTTAGCGATTGCTAAGGCGCGACGTCCTCGCACGTTCGTAGTCGGATCGTCAAAGTCGACTTCCACCAAAGCGAAATCCACCATCTCATCGAAAGACGGGACACCTCCGCCTCTATCACTTGTGTGACCGTTTTGGGCTGCAGCCAACTCTCAATAGCTTCAATCTTGGCTTTATCAACTTCAATTCCCTGTGGAGTAACAACATAGCCAAGAAAAGATACTCGGTCGGTGCAAAAGGTGCACTTCCCAAGGTTACCAAACAAACGTGCATCACGTAGAGCAATAAAAACAGCACGTAAATGTTCCAAATGTTCCTCCAAAGATCTGCTATAAATCAATATGTCATCAAAGTAAACTACCACAAATCGTCCAATGAAAGCACGTAAAACTTCGTTCATTAATCTCATGAAAGTACTAGGTGCATTAGTTAACCCAAAAGGCATGACTAACCACTCATATAATCCAAACTTAGTTTTAAATGCTGTTTTCCATTCATCTCCCAATTTCATACGAATTTGATGGTAGCCACTACGCAAATCAACTTTGGAGAATATTGTAGAGCCATTCAATTCATCAAGCATATCATCTAGCCTAGGAATAGGATGACGATAACGAATAGTAATATTATTAATGCCTCTACAATCAACACACATACGTGATGTACCATCCTTTTTTGGCAGTAGAATAATAGGAACAGCACAGGGACTAAGGGATTCGCGTATATAACCTTTGTCGAGAAGCTCTTGTACTTGACGCGTAATCTCCTTCGTCTCCTCTGGATTGGTACGGTATGGTGCACGGTTTGGCAGTGAAGCACCGGGAATTAAGTCAATCTGATGCTCAATCCCTCGAATAGGCGGTAATCCCGGTGGCACGTCTTGTGGAAAAACGTCAGCGAACTCCTGCAAAATGTTAGTGACAGCAGGAGGCAAAGAGGAAGGCACGTCCTCGAATGAAAATAATGCCTCTTTGCACACAAAAGCATAGCAAACAGATTTGCTGAAATCTAGCTCATCAATATCAGATTTGGTGGCAAATAAACATGCACTTTTCAATTTAATTTCAGAAGCAACACTAGATGGTTTATTATTAGGCTTCATTTGTTGCTCAAATTCTTTTGCCACAATCTGATTTTCACTCATATTCTTCTCCTGTTTTGCTTTATTAGCTCTATTAATATCATCTTTAAAAATGGAATCAGGAGTCATAGGAAGCAAAGTAATATTTTTATCCTTATGAACAAGAGTATAGTGATTGTTTCTACCATGGTGTACAGAGTTTTTATCAAATTGCCATGGTCTACCAAGTAATAAGGAACATGCTTGCATAGGTACCACATCACAATCAACATAATCAGCATATGTAGAGATACTAAAATGCACACGAACAGTACGTGTTACCTTAACCTTGCCGCTGTTGTTGAACCATTGGATGTAGTAAGGATGTGGATGTGGTCTTGTGGTGAGAGAAAGCTTCTCCACCATCTCCATGCTAGCCAAGTTGTTGCAGCTCCCTCCGTCTATGATGACGCGCACAGAACGTTCCTTCACAACTCCCTTGGTATGGAACAAATTGTGCCTCTGATTTTGCTCAGCTTGTGTGATCTGCACACTCAAAACACGTTGAGCAACTAAACATTCATACCTGTCAGCGTCTTCAGGAGCCATGTATTGCGTCTCATGATCAGAATCATCTCCACCATGTTCTTCACGTGTAATAAGAGCCAAAGTCTGATGAGGACATCAATACAATTGTTACACCCACAGCCCCTGCTGCTATACATACTGGACCAATTACTAGAGCTCGTGCACGCCAACTAAATTACCAGGTACTTTCGTTTCTTGGTAATGATTCTAATATTCATGAGAATATGATGCTGCCTAAATTGGATACATTTGTTTTGCTTACAAATGAAGGGCCTAGCTTGGAGAAGGATGAACATTGGAGCAAGAACAAGCATGGAGATGATGGCATGCGCAAGGGGAACAAGAACGGAGTTACAAGTGATGATTTCAGGACTTTGAAGCCACCATAATGGGTGCATGAAGCCTTGGACGAAATATACAAGATGCCACTTCATAAATTTCGTCCCGAGGCTATTTTAGGTGCTGCGTCACCTTATTATTGGGCCAGGCCCATGTAATTTCGAAATACATAAGTATAGGCTATTTTTGGAGTCCGTATGTGTGGGGAAACAAGAGATAGGGTTGATTTCGGACCCCTCCACCAAGGGCCACGAAATTCCCCCCCTCTTCCTCCATATATACAGCCCTTAGGGCATCGTTTAGACTTTGGGTTTTGTTTAGATTAAAAGTTCGCCATAGCTGCAACTTCGCGTACTTCGTTTGTGTTCAACGACCAGACAAAGGCGTCACAAAACCCCACCTTCATCAATAAAGCTTTCATCTTATATTCGCAATATCCAGATTGCAATCTCAGTTTCTTGCTTGTTCTTCGTTTGCTCGCAGGAAACAGACCCTCGTGGTCAGGTTGATCGTGCTCCGGCGTGGTCAATAACCTCTCGGAGTTGGTTTAGCGATTGCTAAGGCGCGACGTCCACGCACGTTCGTAGTCGGATCGTCAAAGTCGACTTCCACCAAAGCGATATCCATCATCTCATCGAAAGACGGGACACCTTTGCCTCTATCAGTATGTATAGCAGCAGGGGCTGTGGGTGTAACAATTGTATTGATGTCCTCATCACCAGGCCCATGTAATTTCGAAATACATAAGTATAGGCTATTTTTAGAGTCCGTATGTGTGGGGAAACAAGAGATAGGGTTGATTTCGGACCCCTCCACCAAGGGCCACGAAATTCCCCCTCTCTTCCTCCATATATACCGCCCTTAGGGCATCGTTTAGACTTTGGGTTTTGTTTAGATTAAAAGTCCGCCATAGCTGCAACTTCGCGTACTTCGTTTGTGTTCAACGACCAGACAAAGGCGTCACAGAACCCCACCTTGATCAATAAAGCTTTCATCTTATATTCGCAATATCCAGATTGCAATCTTAGTTTCTTGCTTGTGATTCGTTTGCTCGCAGGAAACAGACCCTCGTGGTCAGGTTGATCATGCTCCGGCGTGGTCAATAAACTCTCGGAGTTGGTTTAGCGATTGCTAAGGCGCGACGTCCTTGCACGTTCGTAGTCGGATCATCAAAGTCGACTTCCACCAAAGCGATATCCATCATCTCATCGAAAGACGGGACACCTTTGCCTCTATCACACATAAGTGATACATATGATCCACAATCAACAAAGGGAAAGGATACAACGGAATCGTTCTTCTCCAAGAGGAGGCCTTGATGTTCTTCCCTAAAGAGGGGTCTTGAATCCTCTTGGGGATCTTCTCCGGAGAGGTCCTGATCTCCGAGGAGAAGTATCCAAGTGGATGAGCAAAGGCTCTCACACAAACATGAGCTAATCCAATGCTAAGTCTCAAAAGGAGGAGAAGGAGTCCTATTTATAGGCTAGGGGGCGAAGGGGTACACGGGCTCAGCCCAACACGCGCACACATGCGCTGGCCAGATGATCCGGGTCCGAAGCCGGATGATCCAGGCTGGTCTGGATGATCCGGGTGGAGGCCCGGATGATCCGGAGACTCGGCTGGTGGAGGCGCAGGGCCGGATGTCCGGCTGGCGGTCCGGACGTCCGGGCAGGGTCCGGATGATCCAGGACGGGGTCCGGATGATCCGGCTTCAGGGGGGAGGCTTCTGTAGTCTTCGGTCGAATTAGCCGGATCGTCCGGGCCGGGGTCCGGATCGTCCGGGCTCTGTCCGGATCGTCCGGGCCGCCGTCCGGATCGTCCGGCCACCCTGGTCCTTGGTGCTTTTTCCTCTCCGTCTTCATGCATGTCTTCCGCTTTCGGTTCTCCTTGCTTCCTTGCTTCTTCATGGTGAACTCCTTGGTACCTGAGTATGCATAGCGTTTCCGTTTGAGGTAGTAACCATGTCTCATGTGAGTCGAAAGGGAATTGTGAGAGGAGTGATGTCACCTCGGTTTCAAGAGCTCTTGCACGTGCTCGAGTCATAGGTCCTTGAGGGGTTGGATGTGTTGATGTAGAGTCCATGGGGATGATGGAAGGATGCTCCGCATCATATCCCCTCCCTTCGAAAGGATCCGACCTCGGATCTAGATCTTCATCACCATGGAAAGGCGAGAGGTCTTTGGCGTTGAAGGTGTCGCTCATGTTGTACTTGTTGCTTGGTAGGTCGAGCTTGTAGGCGTTGTTGTTGTAGCGTGCTAACACCTTGAAGGGTCCATCAGCTCGAGGTAGTAGTTTGGACTTGCGTTCGTTGGGGAAGCGTTCCTTGCGAAGGTGTAGCCACACGAGATCGCCTATGTGGAAGATCATGGGTTGTTTGTTGATGTTGAGCTTGGTCGCTAGTCGTTGTACTTGGTGCTCGATGGTGTTTCTTGTATCTTCATGCATCTTCTTGATGTAGCTTGCACGGGTAATTGCGTCGAGATTGGTGCGCTCTTGTAGAGGAAGAGGTAGAATGTCCAATGGGGACAATGGGTTGAAGCCGTAGACGACCTCGAAGGGGGACTTGCCGGTAGTCGTATGTCTTGCGCGGTTGTAGGCGTACTCGGCGATGGGTAGACACGCCTCCCACTCCTTGATGTTCTTCTTGATCAACACGCGAAGTAGAGTGGATAGTGTCCGGTTCGTCACCTCCGTTTGGCCGTCGGTTTGAGGATGGTATGCGGATGAGAACAAGAGCTTGATTCCGAGCTTGGCGCATAGAGTCTTCCAAAAGTAACTCAAGAACTTGACGTCGCGGTCGGAGACGATTGTCTTTGGTACTCCATGGAGGCGCAAGATTTCCCTACAAAAGAGATTTGCAATATGTGAAGCATCGTCTATCTTGTTGCAAGGAATGAAATGTGCCATCTTAGAAAATCGGTCCACAACGACAAACACGGAATCCTTTCCATGTTGAGTTCTAGGCAAACCAAGTACAAAATCCGTACTAATGTCTTCCCAAGGTTGATAAGGAATAGGAAGTGGCATGTAAAGACCATGGGATTGAGCTTTTGACTTAGCTTTGCGACATGTAGAGCATCGTGTGGTGAAGCGTGAGACGTCGCGGAACATCTTTGGCCAAAAGTAGTTCTTGGAGAGCGTGGCGAAAGTCTTGTCGCGTCCAAAGTGTCCCATGAGTCCACCTCCATGAGCCTCTTGCAAAAGTAGCAAACGAAGAGAAGACTCGGGAATGCATAGTTTGTTAGCTCTCATAAGATAACCATCCTTGATGTAATATCGTTCCCAAGATGTATGCGTCAAACATTTAGCATAATGAGGTGCAAAAGATGGATCATTGGCATACAAGTCTTTTATGTGTTCAAAGCCAATGACATTCAACTCAAGTTTAGTCACAAGCGTGCATATGCGAGAAAGTGCATCGGCAACTACATTTTCCTTACCCTTAATGTACCTAATCACATATGGGAAAGATTCAATAAATTCACTCCATTTCGCATGACGCTTGTTCAATTTAGTTTGACCTTTTAAGTACTTAAGCGTTTCATGATCGGTATGGATGACAAATTCATGAGGTCTAAGATAATGTTCCCAAACATGTAGGACACGCACTAAAGCATACAATTCTTTGTCATATACGGGATAGTTAAGTTGAGCACCGGAGAGTTTTTCACTAAAATAAGCAATGGCTCGTTTTTCTTGCATCAAAACTCCGCCAATTCCGGTACCACTTGCATCACAATGAACCTCAAAAGTTTTGTCAAAATTGGGCAAAGCAAGAATCGGAGCATGAGTAAGCAAAGACTTGAGCTCATCAAAAGCGGTTGATTGCAAAGTTCCCCAAACAAAAGGAGTATTCTTCTTGCTCAAGGCATGCAAAGGAGCGGCTATTGTGCTAAAGTTTTTCACAAATCGGCGATAAAATCCTGCAAGGCCAAGGAAACTATGCACTTGTTGCAAATTGGTTGGTTGGGGCCAAGTTTTAATTGCCTCAATTTTAGTTTCATCAACATGAACTCCTTTTGAAGAGACAACAAATCCCAAGAAAACCACTTTGTCAACACCAAACGTGCATTTTTTCAAATTTGCATAAAGGCTTTCCTTGCGAAGGGTTTGCAAAACAGATTTAACATGATTAATATGGTCTTTCATTGTTTTGCTAAACACAAGAATGTCATCAAAGTAAACCACAACAAATACTCCAATGTAAGGTCTAAGCACATGATGCATAAGACGCACGAAGGTACCGGGAGCTTCCGATAAACCCATAGGCATAACTAACCACTCATATAAGCCAAATTTGGTTTTAAAAGCAGTTTTCCATTCATCACCTTCTTGAATGCGAATTTGGTAATAGCCACTTTTAAGATCTATTTTTGAGAAAAAGTTGGCTCCACTAAGTTCATCAAGCATATCATCTAAGCGAGGAATGGGATGCCTATAGCAAACGGTAATAGCATTTATAGGTCTACAATCGGAACACAAGCGGAAACTTCCACCGGGCTTAGGCACAAGTATAACGGGAACGGCACAAGGGCTTAAGCTTTCACGTACATGACCGTTGTCGATGAGTTGTTGTACTTGCCGTTGAATCTCCTTGGTTTCTTCGGGATTGACTCGGTATGGAGCTTTGTTTGGAAGTGGCGCTCCGGGGATGAGGTCGATTCGATGCTCAATGCCTCATAGAGGAGGTAGACCCGGAGGTAGCTCATCGGGGAAAACATCTTGGAATTCCTGCAAAAGAGATTGAAACACTAAAGGTAGCTCGTGAGAAGTGTTAGTTTTTGGTTCTCCATCCTTGCACACAAGGACAAAGTGCATCACACTCGATGGGTTCTCACACACTTCTCTTATCTCACTTTTGGTGGCGAATAGGATGAGGTTTTTCTCTCTAGGCGAACAGGCGCTCATATTTGGCTTGTGGCTCTCACTCACTTTTGGGTGGGTGACTTTATCACTCTTCTCTCCATGGTGGGTGGCTTGCTTGTCGGCTATCACTTGACTAGGAGACATAGGTCGTAGCACATACTCCTTCCCTTTCATCTTGAAGCTATAGTGATTGGTTCGCCCATTGTGGATGACACCACGGTCGAATTGCCATGGTCGATCAAGAAGGAGGTGGCAAACGGTCATTGGGACCACATCACATTCTAAAGTGTCTTCATAAGCACCTATTTTGAAAGAGACTTGGACCGTATGCTCGACTCGTATAGTGCCGGAGTTACTTAGCCATTGAACCTTGTAGGGGTGCGGGTGCTTCTTCTTGATCAATTGAAGTTTTGAACATAGTTCTTCACTTGCCAAGTTGTGGCAACTACCTCCATCGATGATGACCTTGACGGACCTTCCCTTGATGCTGGCCTTAGTGTGGAAGATGTGGCATCTTTGGTCTTTTTCTTGTTAATGTTGAAGTGTCAAGACTTCGGAGACAACGTGAGCGGGGCTCGAATCCCCATCACAAAAGACTTTATCATCTTCATCCTCGTTCACGTGCCGGTGCATGGCCACTTGCTCAATGGCTTCCATTTCATCTTCACTCATTGAGTCGTAGGTGCCATCGTCGTTGAGGATCATGGTGCGCTTGTTGGTGCATTCATAGGACTTGTGGCCTCAGCCGCCGCAAGTGAAACACTTGAAGGAGCTTGTTTTGATGGTCTCATCGGTCGGAGTAGATGATGAAGCACGCGGCTTGAAGTTGCTTGTAGTAGGAGGAAGACGACTTGAAATTGTGGAAGTTTTCTTGTAACTTGACTTGTCGTCGTTGCTTGGAGAAGGTTTGGTTGATGTCGAAGTTGGAGGAGTTGTTGAAGCTTGGATGTTGGAGAAGCCGTGTGTCTTGTAGGAGTACTTGGCGTACTTGAAGTCATCTTGCACTTGACGTTCCGCCTTTGTAGCTTGATGCACGAGCTCAATGAGGTTGGAGTAGGGTTGGAAGTCGGCGATCTTCTTGATGGGATGATTGAGTCCATTCAAGAATCGTGCCATTGTTTGCTCATCATCTTCCGTGACATTGGCTCGAATCATGGCAATCTCCATTTCCTTGTAGTATTCTTCAGCACTCTTTGTTCCTTGCTTGAGGAGTTGTAGCTTCTTGAAGAGATCGCGGTTGTAGTAGGTTGGCACAAAACGTGCTCGCATGACATCCTTCATTTGAGCCCAAGTGGTGATTGGAGGTTCACCTCTTGCTTCCCGGCGTTCAAGGACTTGTTCCCACCATATGAGCACATAGTCTTGGAACTCAAGTGATGCCATAGCAATCTTCTTCTCTTCCTCATAGTTGTGCAAACGAAAGATTTTGTCGACCTTCAATGCCCGTGAGAGGTACTCTTCCGGATCATTGCTTCCCTTGAACTTGGGCATTATGAACTTGAGCTTGCCATAGCATTGCTCTTCATTGTGTTGTTGGCGATGGTGATGATGACGTCCTTGGCGTGGAGGGTAGTCATCCTCATGTTGTTCTTGGCGCAGAGGAAGTCCATGATCAACTTGCTCTTGTTGAACTTGAGGTTGAAGGGGAGCTTGACGAGCTTGAGGAGGGGCTTGTGGAGCTTGCCGTTGCGCATGCGGATGGTAGTTCCTCTCTTGGATTTCTTCTCGAAGGGCTTCCTCTTGATTGCGCCGTTCGCGGTTGCGGTTGGCGATGGCTCGACTTGATTCTTGAAGGGCACGTTGCGCCTGAAGTGCTTGCGCTTCTCGTTGTTGTTGTTGAAGACGTTGAGCCTCGGCGTCTTGTTGTTCTTGGTGTAGACGCGCTCGTTCTTCTTCTTGTCGCCGTAGTCGTTGTCGTTCTTGAGCTTGAGCAAAAGCCACTTGGTTTGATGGAGGACGAGGGACTTGCTCATCGACTTGCTCTTGTGGATGCTTGTCTTGTAGTGGGTTCCGAGATGCATGACGGTCTTGACGCGCGGCTCGTCGAAGAATGGTCGATGACGGTGTACTTGAGCCGGAGAAGGTGTCATCGGGGTGTCGACTCGAGCGGCTCCGTCTTGAGGAGGAAGAAGTGGAATGATGACGGTTCCTCATCAAGGCGCGGATCTCGTCCATTCTTGCATCATTTTCTTGCTTGTGAGAGTCGAACTTGTCGTCGAAGTAGTCTCTTGTACGTTGCTCGGAGAGTCGCAAGTCGGTGGCGAGGTTGTCAATGCGGTCGCTCATAGCTTGTTGCTCTTGGTGTAACGCCCTTTGAGCACCAAAGAGGTGGCTCTTTGTGACGAATGATGACATGTCGTCGTCGTTCTCGATGAGAGGTGGATTTGTAGAAGAACTTGGCCTATCCATCATACCAAGTAAAATTGTGAGTGGTAGAAGGAGAAGAACTAATACCAATGTACCTTTGACCTAAATTGAAGATGAATCAAGTTCACTCAAATGTGGACAATGAAATAGCACTATTGGTACCAATCCTTGTCGATTCTCACACCTACACAAGTAAAAGCTTTTGGTGGAGCTTGGTTAGGATGGTGGCACAAAATTGATTGCAATTGTTAGCTTGACTCAAAAATGTTGAAAAGGATTCGCAAATTCGCAAATGTAACAAGTAGACCAAGCAAGTAGTGGTACACGGAAACACACACGCAAATAGATAAATGGGATTTTGCAAACCAAAAGTGAGCCAAAATGTGGAATCCACTAAAATGCAACGATCTCTATCCCAAGTATGCTATATGTATGGTATTTCGGTGCAATGATCCAAGATGATCTTATATGACAATCTTAATGTTGTATGATGCTATGCTTCTTGCTCATAAGCTCTTTGCTTATCTTTCCTCTTTGCTTAAAAGCTTGAGTGGCTCTTTCTCTTTTGAGCTCTTTTCTTATGCAAACTTCACGAACCAAGATAGCAATTGTGTATGCGATGACAACTTTGTGACACACAAGTTGATTCCGAGATATGCACCACGATGATATATATGATATGGGGTATGCTTACTAATGTGCACAAGTCACGTTGCCGGCAATACTCAATGGCTAGTCTCGATGGGTAAGCAACGCAAAAGATGGTATATGATGGTTATCAATGCAATTGCAAGGTATGACAAAGATGTCGTCGAAGTTACCATCCGTAGCGAAGATGAGTAGTCGACGAAAATGAGCGGTAGTTGTTGATATCGCACCGCGCCTAAATAGCCGAAACACAAAAGGACACGGAAATCTCACTCAAATTGTCGAACCCAAAGTCGAATGGTAGTACGGAGGTTGTGTTGCTGGGGTTTGGCAGGTGGAAGTGGTGGTGGTTGGGGTGGTGGAGGAGGACTGCAAAACTGCAGTTTCGGCAGAGGAAGCCGGATGATCCGGGCCAGGAGCCGGATGATCCGGGCATGTCCGGATGATCCGGGTCGAGGTCCGGATGATCCGGGCAGGTCAATCTCGCTCGGGAACTGCTCGGGAAGAACACGAAAACGGGGAGAAATTTGATGATTTCGTGGATTTTGGATGGATTTCTAGGTGGAGAAGGTGGGGAAAAGCAAGATCCACGAGTTACACACAGAATCCATGGATCAAAATCAACAAAACATCATCAAAACTAACAAATCACAAAAAAATTGGGGTTATTTTTGGTGGGGATTTTCGGATTTAGGACGAAAACAACAAAATCAAGCTAGAAAAAGAGGGGTAGGGGCTCCAAAACGTGATCAACGTGGCTCATGATACCATAATGATGTAGGGTGGAACCCTATAGCGACGATCTTTCATGTTTGGAGTGGATCCTACGGGGAGACACGAAGAACACGCGGAAGCACAAAGGGACAACACGGGGAAAACGAGAGAGAATCACTCAACCAACAAGGAATCGATCACATAAGTGCTAGATCACCACACACATAAGTGATACATATGATCCACAATCAACAAAGGGAAAGGATACAACGGAATCGTTCTTCTCCAAGAGGAGGCCTTGATGTTCTTCCATAAAGAGGGGTCTTGAATCCGCTTGGGGATCTTCTCCGGAGAGGTCCTGATCTCCGAGGAGAAGTATCCAAGTGGATGAGCAAAGGCTCTCACACAAACATGAGCTAATCCAATGCTAAGTCTCAAAAGGAGGAGGAGGAGTCCTATTTATAGGCTAGGGAGCGAAGGGGTACACGGGCTCAGCCCAACACGCGCACACAGGCGCTGGCCGGATGATCCGAGTCTGAAGCCGGATGATCCGGGCTGGTCCGGATGATCCGGGTGGAGGCCCGGATGATCCGGAGACTCGGCTGGTGGAGGCGCAGGGCCGGATGTCCGGCTGGCGGTCCGGACGTCCGGGCAGGGTCCGGATGATCCGGGACGGGGTCCGGATGATCCGACTTCAGGGGTGAGGCTTCTGTAGTCTTCGGTCAAATTAGCCGGATCGTCCGGGCCGGGGTCCGGATCGTCCGGGCTCTGTCCGGATCGTCCGGGCCGCCGTCCGGATCGTCCGGCCACCCTGGTCCTTGGTGCTTTTTCCTCTCCGTCTTCATGCATGTCTTCCGCTTCCGGTTCTCCTTGCTTCCTAGCTTCTTCACGGTGAACTCCTTGGTACCTGAGTATGCATAGCATTTCCGTTTGAGGTAGTAACCATGTCTCATGTGAATCGAAAGGGAATTGTGAGAGGAGTGATGTCACCTCGGTTTCAAGAGCTCTTGCACGTGCTCGAGTCATAGGTCCTTGAGGGGTTGGATGTATTGCTGTAGAGTCCATGGGGATGATGGAAGGATGCTCCGCATCACTGTACCTAGTTGATGTAGGGTAGATACCTTAGTCGCCCGATCTTTCACGAAAGGAGCGAATCCCGGGGAAAACACAAAGAACACGAGGATGAACGGAAGGGAAACACTAGAGGAAATTACTAAACCGACACGAATAAGTCACACATGGGCTAGATCCTCGAGTACATAGACCGATACACGAATCCACGGACGACTAGGGACGATACACGGTAACCGGTTCTTCTCCGTGAGGAGGTCTTTAATCCACAAGGGGATCTTCCCTTGAAAAGGGGTCTTGAATCCAAGGTGGATCTTGATAGAGGCGAGGGTCCCGATCTTTCGATGAGATGATAACTATTGATTTGGTGAAGATGACTTTGACGATCCGACTACAAACATGCACGACGTTGCGCCTTAACAATCGCTAAACCAACTCCGAGAGGTTATTGACCACGCTGGAGCACAATCAACCTGACCACGAAGGTCTATTCCTGCAAGCAATCGAAGAACGAGCAAGAATATGATAAAGCAATCTGAATATTGCGAATATATATGAAGTATTGATAATGGTGGGGATCCGTAAGCGGTCTTGGTCTGGTCGTTGGACACAAACGAAGTACACGAAGTTGCAATGGCTAACTTTTAACTAAACAAATCCCAAGGAAAAGCTACTAGATGGATCTACTTATATAGGAGCAAGGGGTGGTGGCCAAGGAGGTGGGAGGACGTCCCAAGGCAGCCTAAAACTAAATCTAGGTCGTACAAGGCCAATGGGCCCAAGTGGAGGTGATGTAACACCTTTGGACTTGTAGTTTGACTCGGATTCTGCTGCAGCATCAGATTGTTTCGTCCACAACTCAACGCTCCGTACGAATTTGAAGGTGATTCCAATTGGGCTGGAAAGTGCACGAAATCTAGTTTCCAACAAAAAAAGAATCACCCAATTCGGAGTCCGTATGAAAAACTTGTGTGCGTTTTGAGTCAGGAATGTCTGTGCAGTCCGAATCTGAATCCAGAACGTGAGAGACTTGGACTCTATCTTCTCTTGGGCCAAAAGTGACGTGAAAGAACTTTTTGGACAGCAAATAAACATCTCTTTCTTCCTTATCTTCATATGTGGATTGTACAAATGTCCCATACACCTGCAATTAGACAAAACACAAAAGTGTGTGAAGTATTTTTGCTCTGGATAACATAAATAGATTATTGAATAGTTTGCACTAGAAATCACCTGACAAATATGCATATATGCAATATTTTTGGTCATATCCAAGGTAGTCATGTCCTCATCATCCTCCCCTTCTTGAAAATAAAGCCGTCCTCGGCGTTGCTTAATCTGAAATGTGGCTAACAAAAGAGACAAGGTGTACATGTTGTATATGTATATGTCATCCATTTTTACTTCCCTTGATTTTTGCATATATGACACATGAATAGATGAGTAACTTGCATGGTTCATAAAATCTAAAGCCAAAAAATTAGCACAAGAAGTAGAAGGCATGAAAATATTGCAACTCAGTTTGCACATATAAGTGAAGCTCTTATTCATTTCAAAAGATTGACAATGTTCATCATTAAACCATCCCAACATTGGTGAATAAACCTTACTTGCATCAAATTTACATGCTACAACATGCTTAAATAAGCAAACATGCAATAAGTCATTCAACACAGAATCATCACCAAGATTAGAGGTCATATCAAAATGATTAAACATTGGTTCTTTTGCATCAATAGTTAATTCAATGGGTGCACTCAAAATTGTTGGTATTTTAGTTGTTTGATCACATGGCAAAGTCAAATTATCAACGTAGTCCTCTAAACTAGGTGGTGTGATCAAAGTAGTGGGTAGCTCATCAGATGGTGCATTCAAATTAACAAGGCATTCATCATTCTCATGTAGAGATGGAAGATCAGTACCTTTGTCATTACCTCTTATGATCAACTCAGATGATGTAGCCACTCTCGGGGGCGATGTGTCACGTGGTGGAGGTGATGTAGTCCTGACAACAACGGATGTGGTTGTCATAGTATGCCTAGTAGTTGAAGGAACAATCATATCAACTCTTGGAATGTGCACCGTGCGCTTGTTCTCCTCGTGGCCAACACGTCGTTTTATTTCCTGTTCAGCTTTGCAAGCAAGATGAAACAAATGGTCCATAGGATAACACTCTTCATGAATTAGTATCTCTTGAATATCACGGTTTAATCCTCCCCAAAATCTATCCATAAAATCATCTTCACTTTCTTCTAAAGAGGAATGCAACAAGGTAGTTTGTAAATCATCATAATATTTTGTTACAGTTTCACTACCTTGTTTTAAGTGTTGCAACTTCTTAATCATGTCACGAGTATAATAAGCAGGGACGAAAGTATGTCGCATGGTGATGAGGACATCAATACAATTGTTACACCCACAACCCCTGCTGCTATACATACTGGACCAATTACTAGAGCTCGTGCACGCCAACTAAATTACCAGGTACTTTCGTTTCTTGGTAATGATTCTAATGTTCATGAGAATATGATGCTGCCTAAATTGGATACATTTGTTTTGCTTACAAATGAAGGGCCTAGCTTGGAGAAGGATGAACATTGGAGCAAGAACAAGCATGGAGATGATGGCATGCGCAAGGGAAATAAGAACGGAGTTACAAGTGATGATTTCAGGACTTTGAAGCCACCATAATGGGTGCATGAAGCCTTGGACGAAATATACAAGATGCCACTTCATAAATTTCGTCCCGAGGCTATTTTAGGTGCTGCGTCACCTTATTATTGGGCCAGGCCCATGTAATTTCGAAATACATAAGTATAGGCTATTTTTAGAGTCCGTATGTGTGGGGAAACAAGAGATAGGGTTGATTTCGGACCCCTCCACCAAGGGCCACGAAATTCCCCCCTCTTCCTCCATATATACAGCCCTTAGGGCATCGTTTAGACTTTGGGTTTGGTTTAGATTAAAAGTTCGCCATAGCTGCAACTTCGCGTACTTCGTTTGTGTTCAACGACCAGACAAAGGCGTCACAGAACCCCACCTTGATCAATAAAGCTTTCATCTTATATTCGCAATATCCAGATTGCAATCTCAGTTTCTTGCTTGTTCTTCGTTTGCTCGCAGGAAACAGACCCTCGTGGTCAGGTTGATCGTGCTCCGGCGTGGTCAATAACCTCTCGGAGTTGGTTTAGCGATTGCTAAGGCGCGACGTGATAGAAGCGGGGGTGTCCCGATCTTTCGATGAGATGATAACTATCGATTTGGTGGAGACGACTTTGACAATCCGACTACGAACGTGCACAACGTTGCGCCTTAGCAATCGCTAAACCAATCTCCTGAGGTTACTGACGATGCTGGAAGCATGGTCAGCCTGACCACGAAGGTCTATTCCTGCAAGCAATCGAAGAACGAGCAAGAATATGATAAAGCAATCTGAATATTGCAAATATATATGAAGTATTGATAATGGTGGGGATCCGGAAGCGGTCTTGGTCTGGTCGTTGGACACAAACGAAGTACACGAAGTTGCAATGGCTAACTTTTAACTAAACAAATCCCAAGGAAAAGCTACTAGATGGATCTACTTATATAGGAGCAAGGGGTGGCGGCCAAGGAGGTGGGAGGATGTCCCAAGGCAGCCTAAAACTAAATCTAGGTCGTACAAGGCCAATGGGCCCAAGTGGAGGTGATGTAACACCTTTGGACTTGTAGTTTGACTCGGATTCTGCTGCAGCATCAGATTGTTTCGTCCACAACTCAACGCTCTGGACGAATTTGAAGGTGATTCCAATTGGGTTGGAAAGTGCACGAAATCTAGTTTCCAACAAAAAAGAATCACCCAATTCGGAGTCCGTATGAAAAACTTGTGTCTGTTTTGAGTCAGGTGTGTCTGTGCAGTCCGAATCTGAATCCAGAACGTGAGAGACTTGGACTCTATCTTCTCTTGGGCCAAAAGTGACGTGAGAGAACTTTTTGGACAGCAAATAAACATCTCTTTCTTCCTTATCTTCATATGTGGATTGTACAAATGTCCCATACACCTGCAATTAGACAAAACACAAAAGTGTGTGAAGTATTTTTGTTCTGGATAACATAAATATATTATTGAATAGTTTGCACTAGAAATCACCTGACAAATATGCATATATGCAATATTTTTGGTCATATCCAAGGTAGTCATGTCCTCATCATCCTCCCCTTCTTGAAAATAAAGCCGTCCTCGGCGTTGCTTAATCTGAAATGTGGCTAACAAAAGAGACAAGGTGTACATGTTGTATATGTATATGTCATCCATTTTTACTTCCCTTGATTTTTGCATATATGACACATGAATAGATGAGTAACTTGCATAGTTCATAAAATCTAAAGCCAAAAAATTAGCACAAGAAGTAGAAGGCATGAAAATATTGCAACTCAATTTGCACATATAAGTGAAGCTCTTATTCATTTCAAAAGATTGACAATGTTCATCATTAAACCATCCCAACATAGGTGAATAAACCTTACTTGCATCAAATTTACATGCTACAACATGCTTAAATAAGCAAACATGCAATAAGTCATTCAACACAGAATCAGCACCAAGATTAGAGGTCATATCAAAATGATTAAACATTGGTTCTTTTGCATCAATAGTTAATTCAATGGGTGCACTCAAAATTGTTGGTATTTCAGTTGTTTGATCACATGGCAAAGTCAAATTATCAACGTAGTCCTCTAAAATAGGTGGTGTGATCAAAGTAGTGGGTAGCTCATCAGATGGTGCATTCAAATTGACAAGGCATTCATCATTCTCATGTAGAGATGGAAGATCAGTACCTTTGTCATTACCTCTTATGATCAACTCAGATGATGTAGCCACTCTCGGGGGCGATGTGTCACATGGTGGAGGTGATGTAGTCCTGACAACAACGGATGTGGTTGTCATAGTATGCCTAGTAGTTGAAGGAACAATCATATCAACTCTTGGAATGTGCACCGTGCGCTTGTTCTCCTCGTGGCCAACACGTCGTTTTATTTCCTGTTCAGCTTTGCAAGCAAGATGAAACAAATGGTCCATAGGATAACACTCTTCATGAATTAGTATCTCTTGAATATCACGGTTTAATCCTCCCCAAAATCTATCCATAAAATCATCTTCACTTTCTTCTAAAGAGGAATGCAACAAGGTAGTTTGTAAATCATCATAATATTTTGTTGCAGTTTCACTACCTTATTTTAAGTGTTGCAACTTCTTAATCATGTCACGAGTATAATAAGCAGGGACGAAAGTATGTCGCATGGCAAGTTTCAAATCATCCCAAGTAGTAGGTATATAATCAGGGTGTAACCGACAATATTCACTCCACCAAACCAAAGCATAACTAGTGAAAGAACCAACCGCAACCTTAACCTTTTTATGTTCATTGAAATTATGGGAAGCAAATATATTTTTTATGTCGAACTCTCATTCAATATATAAAGCAGGTTTAAAATAGCCATTAAATGGTGATATAGATACATTAACCTGATCATGTGCATTTGGATGTTTGTGCACCTCTCGTGACGGTTGTGGTATTTGCAAAGGTGGTGGCACATCTCCCGCGATCGACAAAGCCCATGAATTGACTCTGGATCCTGTCATGATTAGTAGAACAAGAAACAAAACCCAAAAATAATGTTCCTATAACTACTAGGATGTGGTGGTAAAACGCTCACAGTAAAGCAAATATCAATGTCTTACAAGTTCTTACCATGCAGCAGGCGGTGATCGGCAACCAGCGGTGTCAAGTAACTCCGAATATTGAGTAAAGCGATTGCCAGGGGAGCGTACGTATACACGGTGTAGAAATATGTGGAGCTGGGTTGGCTATATATGGTAGCAAAAAATTAGCAATAATCAATTCAAAGATGCAATGTTGAATAAACGCTCAACGACGGTACTGTGCTGGTCCTAGGCTAGACCGGACTAGAGACGCGAGCCTAGAACACTAATGAGGTCACGGCGTAGCACAACTAGCATCAATGAAGGATACTAAGTAGCTCTTGACAGCAAGATATAAGTGAAGATCACAACGGCAGTGAAGATAATGATGAAAAACAACTGCCAAGCAGGATATACAACAACTCTCTCTCCAACTTTCCTCTTGAAAAGCTTGAGACAATGATGAGGACATCAATACAATTGTTACACCCACAGCCCCTGCTGCTATACATACTGGACCAATTACTAGAGCTCGTGCACACCAACTAAATTACCAGGTACTTTCGTTTCTTGGTAATGATTCTAATGTTCATGAGAATATGATGCTGCCTAAATTGGATACATTTGTTTTGCTTACAAATGAAGGGCCTAGCTTGGAGAAGGATGAACATTGGAGCAAGAACAAGCATGTAGATGATGGCATGCGCAAGGGAAACAAGAACAGAGTTACAAGTGATGATTTCAGGACTTTGAAGCCACCATAATGGGTGCATGAAGCCTTGGACGAAATATACAAGACGCCACTTCATAAATTTCGTCCCGAGGCTATTTTAGGTGCTGCGTCACCTTATTATTGGGCCAGGCCCATGTAATTTCGAAATACATAAGTATAGGCTATTTTTAGAGTCCGTATGTGTGGGGAAACAAGGGATAGGGTTGATTTCGGACCCCTCCACCAAGGGCCACGAAATTCTCCCCCTCTTCCTCCATATATACAGCCCTTAGGGCATCGTTTAGACTTTGGGTTTTGTTTAGATTAAAAGTTCGCCATAGCTGCAACTTCGCGTACTTCGTTTGTGTTCAACGACCAGACAAAGGCGTCACAGAACCCCACCTTGATCAATAAAGCTTTCATCTTATATTCGCAATATCCAGATTGCAATCTTAGTTTCTTGCTTGTTCTTCGTTTGCTCGCAGGAAACAGACCCTCGTGGTCAGGTTGATCGTGCTCCGGCGTGGTCAATAACCTCTCGGGGTTGGTTTAGCGATTGCTAAGGCGCGACGTCCTCGCACGTTCGTAGTCGGATCGTCAAAGTCGACTTCCACCAAAGCGAAATCCACCATCTCATCGAAAGACGGGACACCTTTGCCTCTATCAAGTGGTATCAGATTTCCAGGTTGCTCGGTGAGATTTTACAGTTTTTCGTAGTTTAGATCGAGTCTGTTCTTCATACCTACAGTCCACGAAAAAGCCACAAAAAAAATTAGGGTTCGTTCATCATATCCGAACCAATCTGAGCCTTTGCATAATCTTTTTAGGGTTTTGCTTTGTTGAATTTGCGGTTGCATCGTCGTGTCTAGTTGCTGGTCTTAGAGTCTAGTCTTTTAGAGTTTCGAGTTCTGGTCATAAGTTGTCACGCCGCCGCCGCACCATCATCATCGCCCCTGCCATCTACCACCACCGCACCGAATCCGTATCCATCTACCACCACCAATCCGTGTCCATATACCACCACCGATCCATATCCATATACTACCACCGCTACCACCACCGCTGCCATATACCACCACCATATATCCACCACCAATCCGAGTTCTTTGCTTTTAGGTTTGTTTTCGGGATCCATCTAGATTCCGATTCGTGTTTCCTTGCCGGAGTAGGTTTCCTTGTCGGGTAGCCACGCTCCGTTTAGGCCCAAAATTTTTCGAAAACGCATTTTTCGAAAAATTTTCTGGCTATCCTATTTTTAGGTGTTTCTGAGTGTTTTGAGACAGGTGCCATTATAGGAAGTTTTTTTTGACCCGTTTCCAGTTTTTGGGTCCGGGCAGTAAAAAAAAAAAAAAAATTGGTCAAAAAAATTTCGTGCCCATCCTGTCAGTTTGAGCTAAGAAGAGTTTTGAGACACTCGCCATTATAG